>NC_066885.1:45000-47500 GCF_022985175.1 Labeo rohita | reverse complement strand
GCTCAGTGTTAACAATATTAAACAAAGCTGCAGTGAACCTTTTTTGTTAGATGTACAGTATTTTGTTTTACACAAATCATTCCACAGATTTAAATGTGTTCTGTGACTTCCTGCTCGGCCTGAAGAAAATCGTCCTTTTCTGCACAGCGTTTCTCAGTTTTGGTGGTAAACACAGAATCTGGTACTGAAACACACTGGCATGGCTTGCGATGAAGTCTTCACATAATCTGTGAAAATAAAAGGCATTGGTCTGTTCTCCATCAGACCGTAATTTCTGTTCCACAGGTGAGCAGCGGTTCTTACCGTATGAGCGGGTACGGCTGAGTCTGGAAAACGAGCGCGTCGTTGCAATGGCCCTGCAAGACAAATCATCTTCACTGACTCCGGTTTATAAATTTCAGCTGTTTTCTGATATATACTGTACATCCATGAGCATATGAGACTCACTTTGTCCACTAAAAGGATATAATCGTGACTTCCTCCAAACACAATGACATCCGAGTCTCTTCCTTGACAGGCGGTGTGCCATAGCCTAGCAAATCAGAATGAAAAAGAGCTTGTCTAAAAGCTTGAGAAATTAAAAAAATACTTGTATAGAAATCTGTGGAAAATACAGTCATAATACTGTATCTAGTACTTTTCATCTCGTTTTCTGCATGTTTTCACCTACCGCGGTTTGTCCTTGTTTTGATGCTCCATCCTCGTCCATCCTTGTGTCTCCAGATTAAATATCCAACCATCACCTGAGAAGAAAGAAAAGAAGGTTTGTAGCTTTTTCTTTTTTAAAGCAGACTGTCGTTTAAAGTTTTGTTTTGCGTGCGTCCTACTCATGGGTCTGCAATCCACGCTGAGTCCACCGAACAGGAAGAGAGACGTGTCCGACACCGCCGTCAGCGTGTGCCACGAGCGCCCTAAAGGCGCCGCGGTGGAGGACGCGCTATAAACACGAGACGAGACGGTTCAGCCAGTAAATAGACGAGGGTTAGAGAGGTGAGTGAGGAACTACGAAACGTCGCTTACATTTCTGACCACGTCCATGAATTAAAATCCAGACAATACACGTCACTTGTTCTTGTTTCCTGTGCAGAAATCAAACAAACAAAACATGACAACAGAGTCTAATTATGCACACGCACTTTCTCAAGAGAACGATGGAAATGCACATGACAGTAGCTCTCAGATGATTAGTACAAAGGTGAAGGACTGTCTGAATGTAAATGGCGTTTATGATGTGCTGTCGTCACCAGCAGCAGTATGTGCATCAGATTAATTAGAGTACTGGTAAATTAAGACATCATTAGTAAGTTTTCTGTACGACTGCAAGAGAAATGAGTTGAATGGAGCAGCAGTCTCTATAAACACATGCAAACAATAACTCACCCTTATTCTTCCACCACACACGTAACCTTTGCTTCCGATCGTAGCGCTAGCGTGAGCGGCTCGTGGGGCCGGAGCTCGTCCCTGTCAATCATTCGCAAACACACTTCATAGGCTGTTTCAAACACGTACTCGACTTCATATGCACTCCGTGTTAGGTTTCCCATTTAAATTAATCCAACACAGTTTTTTACAACCACTTTACTGAATTCATTAGAGTTGAAAGTACATAAATTATTTGACTTGTGTAACTAGGAAATGGATTTCCCCTTCCCATCATACTTTGCACAGGGCTGGATAAGGAGAGTAAATGTTGAAATAAAATGTTACTTTATGCAATTTTTTAAGATGATGAAAATGGGAGACTTGTTAATATTTAACGTTCTTATATGTTTGTAATTAAAACAGTTTCTGGTGTTTTTGGGGGTTACCGTTGTGGTGAAATCTAGAGCGTGTGCTTGGGTTGAGGACCTGCTAACATGAGTTAAATTTGTTTTAATAATAAAATAAACAACTACTTTGGGCATGCCATGGATGTGACAAAGCCGGCATCTTCTGACTAATGCCTAACAAGTTAAACCAATGTATTATTTTTTTTGAGCGTAGAAGGATTTCTGCCTAGTTATTTGTTTTCCAGTTAAAGGTCTGAGTTTAACAAGCATAAAATAATCACTTCATAAACGTATTAGTTTCATTTAAACTGTATTGGATCAAATTGAGTTGGCCCAACTCAATTACATTTTATTGCATGGATTTGTTTTCTATGAGTTGGGGTTACACATATTTATTGGATGGAAATCATGCCTTCAATTAAATTGAGTTCATCCAATGAAATTGTTTTTTTTTGAGTGTAGCTGGAAACATATGACTGAATTCAAAACGTTTGATAAGTCATCGATTCACAATGCCGAACGATACATTGGAATGACTTACGAAGGTCTGCGGTTCAGTCCATCGGCTTATTTCCGGATCAAACTCGTGAATTTCGTTGTTCCATCCCCAGAAAATGTCCTCGGCCTGACAAGAGAAAAAAGCGACACCGATATGAGTCGGTTTGGAATCGTTAGCAAACCTTTGTTCGCTCTTATGAGGAGTTCTGTAGTGAACACCAACTACCCATGAT
>NC_066885.1:0-40000 GCF_022985175.1 Labeo rohita | reverse complement strand
TTGTGTTGCAGCGAACACACAGGCACGAACTCTTCACTCCTCCTGTCATTGGTTCAGCTCCAGATGAAGGGAGAAACAAATTCCAGGTAAAAATGAAGAAACCTCTGTGTGGAGACTCTTAATGACAAACACAATCGACCTGTCGCTGATGTATTTTCAGTCAGCGCTTGATGATCTGTGACCGTATGGACTCGTGTATTACAGCTGAAGACGGTGGAGGCTCTTCTGGGGAGCACAGCTAAAGTCGGAGAAGTGATTGTTCTCGGCATGATCACGCAGCTTAAAGAGGTGTTCCTTCACTTTCTACGTTTGTTTTTTACGATTTTTATGTTGAATGGTTCGATGGCAGTTCAGTAGTGGCTGGATATTGGCAGACATCCTTGTCTTGACTAAATTCTGCGATCCTGATAAAGCGTCAGTGTGTTTGTGTGTGTGTGTTATAGAGCAGCACAGCACTGAAGTTTGAGTGAGAGAAAACACAGACACTCAGGCCTTAAGAGACTCACTCCAGGGGTTTTGTGTTGGTGTGTCTCCTCATACTCACTTTATACTTTCAGGGCAAGTTCTACCTTGAGGACCTCAGCGGCACAGTGCAGCTAAATATGTCAAAGGCAATATCCTTCCACTGTTTATCATGACACACATATGCTGCGGTCTTAAAGAATGTTCTCCGTTTGTTCCTTAACGCTCTTTGTACCAGTTTCACAGCGGCCTTTACACCGAGTCCTGCTTCGTTCTGGCTGAAGGTGAGTGTTTTTCTCTCTGCCGTTCAGCTCTTTCCATCTGTGGATCACGGATCTCTATAATCACACGATCCGTCTGCGTTCACAGGTTGGTACGAGGATTCTGTGTTTCACGTCAACGCTTTTGGGTTCCCGCCCACAGAGCCTTCTTCTTTCACCAGGTTAGCTTTTATTTTCTGTAATATGGACTGTCGCTGGCATCGTTCTGCATCCACATGGAGTTTTCTTGTCCGTGTCCAGGGCTTATTACGGCAATATAAACTTCTTCGGCGGGCCGTCCAGCACTGCGGTCAAAGCGTCTGCCAAATTAAAGCAGCTGGAGGAGGAGAACGAGGACGCCATGTTTGTGATCGTGTCAGACGTGTGGCTAGACAGTGTGGAGGTTCTGGAGAAGATCCAAACCATGTTCTCAGGTGCTGTCATTTCCTTGGCCGTTCTGCAAGTACTGCAAATCCGCAAATACAGATGACACGGTGAACATCACTTCTAGTATAGTTGTCATGTGCTGCAAAATAGTTCTGGTACCGTTAATTAAAATATGGAATTCATGTGATTTGTGCAGATACGTTCAGTATCCGCTCATCTTATCTGCACGATGAAAATGTTTCTCTGAACATCCTGTTTGCTCGGCTGATTGTCTGCAGCTCTCATATTGTGCTCACATAGAGATTCTAACGCAGAGAACAAGCTCTGGACTCAAACATGAGCAGAAACACACTTCCTGATGAAGTACAGTAACCCAAACCTGATGGACTACATTTATTTGTCACTGAATCCTATTTGTGAAAGGTTGTGAAATTACTTAGTTTATAACATGACCAGTTCATAATTCAGAACGATGTTCAGCTGGATGTGAAAAGCATTGTGTGTGTGTATTAGGGGTGTAACGATACATGTATTCGTACCGAACCGCCACGGTACGGGCATCTCGCTTCGGTGCATGAGGCCTTACAACAAATACAGGCAATTTACCTTCAATCCAGAAGGGGGCGCCGCAGTAATGCAACGCTGTTCGATAATCGACCGCAGCGAAGGCCAGGAGTTGCGCACTTGAAAACAAAGACCACTAGACAGTGACCATGTGCTAATTCTGAACGCGTCTCTCACTGACAAAGGAGTATAACGGTACTTTAAAGGCTTGCGCACTCAACTGTCTGCGAAATGGAGCTTTGTGCTCTTATATCCTCCATTTCTCATCCGGCACAAATACAAATATTCCATAATATTTTCATATTGACGATGTATCCAAATGCTAACGCGTTCCTACGGTGACACAGTGAGGCGGGCGCGCTCATGTATATGTTTTGTGTTTGTGTGCGCAGGCGCGATTACTTCAACTTTCCTCATACCAGCAAAATCAACAAAACAAATAGAATGTCGCTTTCTGCTATTTGAGTTTCCTTTCTGCCACAAAACTGAACTGAAACTCAGCAAATATAGGCTACGTTACATGTCGCACCGTGACCACGAACCAAGATATGTACCGAACCGTGACATCTGTGTACCGTTACACCCCTAATGTGTGTGTGTATATATATATATATATATATATATATATATATATATATAATATAATATAATATAATATGAATTATAATCATGCTTTCTAGATATTGATATCAGCATTGGTCAAATAATACTAGATATTAATAAATAATAATAAATAATGAGAGGTGTGAGAGGTCACTCCACTAAAGCAAATGTAAACCGAATCTACAGTCGTGTTTGGAATTTGACAGCAATATGTAACATCTGCAGGCTTCAATTCAAATTTATTTGTATAGCACTTTTCACGATACATATCGTTGCAAAGCAACTTTTACAAACTTTTACAAGTTTTTACAATATATGTAGTAGTAGCTTATTAGTGGTGACTGTCAAGTTGATGAACAAATGGCAGACATGTGTGGTAAAGATCAATTAATAACGTATTCAAACAGACAAAACACAACATAAATGAAACGGGTCCTTGTGTCCGTAGTCTGTCTGTGTTCCCTCATGCATCTCATCACAGATCAGAGCTTGTGTTTTTCTCTCGTCAAATATAATCAATCTTTTCAGCAAAATTCTGAATAATGAGAGTGCTTACATGCACGGAGAGTAATTACATCTGTTATCAGTATTTAAGCAGCAGTTTCTCTTCATAATATCGAGATGACAGACCTGCTTTCTTATTGATTGCAGAACAAAAAAGCACTCCTTTCATTTTAGAGCATCTCTTGTGATCATTATAAGTGAAACAGTGGGGACTTTTCCTTGAATAATCAAACCCATCATGCCTTCAGAAAGTAGTATGTATGTGTGTGATTGACTGAAATGATGGATGATTTCAGGCTATTCTGCCATGCCGCCCACCTGCTTCATATTCTGTGGAAATTTCTCTTCGGCTCCGTACGGCAGAAACCAGCTCCGAACGCTCAAAGGTTTGACGTCTCTTAAGAGCTCTTGCCTTTGCACGATCATGTTTTAAAGCAAAACTAATTTTTTTCGATGCAACAATGTTGTTCGCAGAGTCTTTTAAAGCACTTGCTGATCTGATTTGTGAATATCCCAGCATTCACAACAGGTAAGACATTTGAATTGACTTAAAAGGGTTAGACGACAATTTTTTTTTTGTTCTGATGCCACTTTCTGAAGCACTGCTCAAGACGCGCAGTGTCGTGGACTTCACTGACTCCTCTGAAACGTGATTTTGCAGCAGTCGTTTTGTGTTTGTTCCCGGACCAGAAGACCCCGGGCCCGGCACCGTTTTACCCAGGTATAACATTAGGAGCAGCGTTGTGTGTCAATCGATCGCATTCCTTGAATGTCTGAATGTGAATTTAAAGTGTAAAAGCTCTTTCTGCTACCAGACCTCCACTGGCTGAGCACATCACAGAGGAGTTTAGACAGCGTGTGCCGTTCTCCGTCTTCACCACCAACCCCTGCAGGTGTGTGATCTGACTCGTGTGTGTGTGTGTGTGTGTGTGTATCAAGAGTGAGTTCAGTGTGCTCAGTGTGTACTGTGTATCAGGATTCAGTACTGCAGTCAGGAGATGGTGGTGATTCGAGAAGATCTCGTCAATAAGATGTGCAGAAACTGCGTTCGACTCCCAAGCAGCAACCTGGATATTCCTTCTCATGTGAGCCAGAGCTTTATATATATGTGTGTGTGTGTGTGTGATCACACTTCTGACATTACAGTCTTGAGCTGTTTGTATGGCTGTGGCTGTTGATTTATTTTGAGTAAGCAGTTAATTACTTTGAATAGATTCAAGTAACTGGATCGATTTAAGTTTTTCAATAATAAATGGGTCAATATCACTGTAGGGTGCCTTTTGGTGTCCTGTACATAAATAACTCCTTTGCCATGATAACATAAGAATGACTAGGAAAGGGTGTGTTATATTAGGCTAAGTTTTTATATTTATTACAAAAATGTTTTTTTTGACACATTAGATACATTTTCTAGATTTTTTTTTTTCCTTAGTGAAGTTTTGTGTAGGAGGATGCGTGTTATTTTGCTGTGTCTCATGCACTGCTCATTCAATTTGAATGAGAGTAGAATATAGCCAAATCATAAAATTTTAAAATATTCTTCTCCTAATAATATTTTGTTAAATAAGAGATTACTCAGTTTGAGTCTATTGACCATTTGGTAATAAAAACGATACTTTTATTTAATAGAAAAAAAAAAAAAAAAAGAGTTTGTCAATGTCCCTTAAATGGTTGTCCACCCTGTCATGTTGGGGAATCTGCCACTTTAAGAAAAGGCCGTCCCCTATAGTGACATCAGTACAACAGATTTTTTTGTCTCTTCAGTCAGTTTTCTTCCTATGAGTTTGCTTACTTGCTTTTCCTAAGCTTATCACGTCCACCTTGTCTGCATAAAATATAGCGGAAGTGATTAGAATACAGTACTACAGTCCTATTTTGTCATGCTTTGTGTGTTCTGCTTTGTGTCCACCCCGTCATGTGCTGCTCCACCCTGTCAACTTGATATTTTAAAAGAATATTTTAAATAATAATTCAATCATACCTGTATAATCTAGTGTGTTCAATAGCTAGGTGTGGGCAATAACATGCAAACAAAAAACGGCATCCAAATATCACCATTTTCTCCAAATAAGAAAAAATACATGTGCAAATTGTATGAGTTTCTTTAAAAACGCATGTTTTTTTACGAAAATCTTTTATGTAATTATAATTTTAAAGCATACAAATAACCCTGTTTAGGAAAGGGACATCATACCTTTCAGAAAATATAATTTGCATTTTAATATTGCAATGAAAATGTATTTAACAATAATATATGTCTGTGACAGGGTGGACGTATCTTATGGTTTATGCTTTGAATAATGGCCCATAATTAACTAAAAGTGTGTGGGAGCTCAGATAATATTTCTATAGTATTTGAGTGTCTACTGTTTATGACATGACATAAAGCGAATAGGAAATTAAGACCAAAATTTGAGTATTGTGGGGGTTGAAAGGCACTCTATAGTGATACTGACCCAAATAATTATTCTTAAACTGTAATTCAAACGTCATATCACTCATCTTTGATGTCTGACTGTTGCCTAATGATGGATGACTGTAATTGCTTGAACATCAAACACATGAACGTGACTCAAAACTGCTCAAAACAGGTCACTTGAAGTAGTGGGTTTTTTGAAGTTGTGTACTACTTTAATGGGGTAGTCATTACATTTTTTTTTTTATTAGCTGTTCATATATTTATAATGTAGCTGTCATTTAAACTTTTTACAGATCACTGTTGTGTGAATTGCTTGCTGACATACAGTAAGTGTTTGGTTAATTTTGCGTTTGTTCAACAGTTTGTGAAAACCATCTTGTCGCAAGGTCATCTGACGCCGCTGCCGCTCTACGTTTGTCCGGTGTACTGGGCGTACGATTACGCGCTACGAGTTTATCCCGTTCCTGACGTCATCGTCTTCGCCGACAAATACGACCCGTTCAACGTATGCAACACAGACTGCCTGTGCATCAACCCGGTACGCTCACACCGCATTCGTGAAATATGAGGCAAACGCGTGTGCTTGATTTGTGTGTTATTGACTGAACTGATGGAATCCGATCATTCAGTGAGTTAGATGTGAAATCTGTTGCCGTCTTACTCCTTCAGGGCTCTTTTCCAAGAAGTGGCTTCTCCTTTAAGGTTTACTATCCGTCTAACAGAACAGTGGAGGACAGGTATGATTGTTAATAATGTCATCAACACCCTCTTAATCAACATTCACACATTTAAAGACGATGTGCTTTGAGAATAATCCCTCGTATTTCCCATTGTTCCCTTTACAGCAAATTGCAAGGGCTTTAAATGAGTGGAACGTCATGTGCTTCATGTTTTTTTAATACTTTTTGTTGTTGTTGTCATTTCTGTTGCACTCTTTAAAATGTAGATTTCTTTTTAGATTCTGTTACATTAACCTCATTAATATGGTAATGGTTTGATTTGATTGTGTTGATGCACTTTTAATGTATAATAAACAGAGACAAAATGTGTTTATTATATGATTCATTATATCAGTGTTATATACATGATCACGTTTGTCATACAGTGTCTACTATAGATGAAAAGTGCTGAATACATTTTCACAGTGAATATTTGAATGTGAATTTTTTTTTTTTTAACCAGCAATTTGCTGATCCTTTTGAGATACTTTTCATAACCCTAGCAACAAAATAATTTCTTGGACAAACCTTATCTAGATTGTGAGACTCCCACCGATGTACATTAATATTTATGTCGATCAGTGAACTTGACATTATTGACGTCATCTAGCAACATTTAGTGACCAGTTTAAGCTACTTTCATTTAAAAGCAGCTGGGAACACTAGTCCCTGTGTTTTTTTTCTCGTATTTTGATGGTTTAAGTGAAATCGCAGGGTTGTAGGGCCAAAAAAACACTGCACATCACTTTTGGCCACTGTTGTGTTTGGTGTTGTTGGAGCCGTTTTAGTGCTTTTTAAGAACCTGCTTACAGTGTCATCACAGATGCATTGCTACATTTTTCCAGCTAAAAAAATTTAATTACTATCATTTCTGCTGTTAGAGCATTGATTTGCAGAATGGAAGAAGTTATTAAATTTTGTACTTACAAAAGTTACAAAAAGAATTGACTACTTTGATCAAGATTGTATCATTTTATCAACTCCACATCATCATGTAACTCCAACACATTGTATCTGTGTTGACAAAGTGTGTTTCTCCTCCTCTTTGCTGCCATCTTGTTACTCCTGACTAGGTTAGGAGACCTCTCCAGCACTCCTGTCCCAAACACTTTGAGACCTTAATGAATCACTCTTGTTGTGAAGTCTAGGAATAAGAGTAAAATGACGTCATTCTTACACCTTTGACCCACTTAAGACTAAAATTGTACTCTGAGCGGCTTTACGTAAGGCCCCTGGTCTACATCTCATAATTTGTTTTTCTGGTGCTGGTGACAAATGGTCACACTAATCATTCTGATCACACACACTGATGACCAAAACAATGCTGTTATCCTCCTAAAAGCAAAAATGCAAATGATGAGGCAGTTGTTTACAATGCAATCATATCTGCAAGATAAGTTTGTCATGTTAAGAGAGTTCAAAGGTCAATAATGACGTGATTATTGGGCGGTCCCAGAGAAGGTCTGCGTCGTCGCCTACTTAATATTCATGAGCCACACCTTCAAAAACTGCAGCGATTTCTGTTTTTCTCTAATTCATGCCGACTCTTGTTCTAACATCGTGACAGTCTTCAGCCGGAAAATCATCATCATCATCATCTGATTTACTGACCGAAGCGCCGAGGACTTTTAAAGGCAGTAAGGCTTGTTTTCTGTTTACTTTCACTTCGTATAAGAGCAAGGAAAGATGGTCGAAATTATTTAATCGCTTTCCGTTTTTAGTGAATATTTTTTGTAATTCCTTTTGTCACCTTGCTGTGCGTCAGTACTGAAAAACTGAATGACTTGCTGTTTCTAGTGCGTGTGTTAACGCTGTGATGTAAACGCCCATTTTTATAAGCCTTAATGTCATTCACTACAGTGAAGAAAGGAACCCTCCCATTCTCTTATTTTGTAGTCTTGTGTATTCTCTAGTTTGTAAATCAGTGTAGTATAGCAGTGTTTGTTCTGCAGTGTTTAGTACAAGCTGTGGGTGAAAATATGTGACTTGTCAGACACTCAGAAATGACAAATGATCGAAACTCGTTCAGCAGGAACATCTGCAACTCAAACAGACAATAGTTTGGTGTTATAAGAACAAAAGTTTTACTGACAACACAAAGTATGGCAGGACTTCCTCAGCGGGGAAACAAAGAAGTGGGCGAAACAAAAAGTGAACGACAGGGACCTTTTTTCGTCATAACAGGTTGGAGCGGGGGGGGGCGAACGTCGGTCCTGGAGAGTTTTGCTTTAACTAATCAAACACACCAGAACAATCTCATCAAGGTCTGAAGGGTTACTAGTAAACCACAGGCAGGTTTGATTTTATTAGGGTTGTCGCTGAACTATGCAGGGCTGCGGCTCTACAGGACCGGAGTTTGACACCCCTGGGTTCGAGCATTCACTCAGTCTGCAGGCGGATGTGGTCTGGTGTTATTGTTTATCTCCTGAACGTGTTAACTGGTGACTGACTTCCGGTTTCTGCTCCTCCGCTTCAGATGTGATTGAACAACCGCAGCAGATTCGTCGATTGTGAAATAAACACAGACCTGCTCATGACATGACTTTGGTATTATTGTAAAGATGAACAAGTACTGGTATGATCGCCTGTAACAGCTGAAGTATGGTACATGAAAAATGTCAGCACGGGTTTAGAACAACAACAAATATGTCAGGCTGTGACACAGCAGTAACCAGTGTTGGGGAGTGACTAGTTACATGTAACGGAATTACGTATTTTAATAACAAAATAAATGTAGTTGTAATTGTTACTGAGAAAAAATGTGTAATTAAATTACAGTTACTTTTGAAAATGTTAATGATTACAAAGGGGGTTACATCTGAATTTTTCACACACCCACATACAGATTATATTGACGACTTTCATAAATTGCAGTGACTGCTCTAAAATGAGACACCGGTGTCTCATTTTAGGACATATAATAGGACACATGCTTATTGGGTAACTGTTTTATTTCCTTTTTGGGTTTATGCATATACTTTATATTTTAATAATAATTGTTGTTTTTTTCCAATATGCCAGTGTTTCCTGACAACTATGCAAACATTTGATTTCAAAACTATTCATAGCTATTCATAGTTCATAGCTATTAAACCATTTCTTGTTATGATTTTAAATGTGTATTTAACCTCAGAATGATCTCCAAGTAAATAAGAGCTGTTAAGTCTGAATTTGTGGTGCTTTAAATTAAATTATTACACGGCTCTGTGTAATGCTTGATTCTGATTGGTCAGTCATGTTGTTCCCTGATAACAACTGGTAAAAGCAAATTAGTAACACAGACTCATCCAGGCAACTTAAGTTGGCACTATAGGCTTGATAGTTTTTCTTGGTGGAAGCTTTGCATTTGGATAACTAGTAAAATATTACATCTCAATTTAATATATGTGTACAATTTCTTAATTCTGTCATTCTGGTATGGTGGACTCACTCTATTGTTTCATACAAACACAGCTGCATCCATTTTGTTTTGTACTCTGTAATGGATTATAAGATAACTAACAAACAAGTACTGTAAGTACTTCTACTTAATTATTTATGTGGTGAAATGTTGTGTAATAAAAGTGGTATGACTGCACCGTATCCCTTAAATGTCTGTCTAGTTTGAACTTGTCGTTTGGTGGCAGCTGATTTCTTCATGGAAGCTTTGTGTTCAAATATTTCAGCTCAGATCAGTGTTGCGTGTCTAATCATTTACTTTTGTTGCAAGCAGCTGTGTAATAAGTAGGATAATGTACATCCAGCCAGTTGTTATTGCAAAATAAAGATGTGTATTATCCTATAGTCTTAATTCAAGTGATGAAGGATTTTAAGAGTCTGACAGTAATCAGTGTTGAGTGCTACTGTAAGGTTAACTCTGCCTGGTTTAAATGTTTCAAAATGATTAATAGTTGAAGATATTACACATGTAGAAAAGTAAAGAAAGAGTAATCAGATGTAATTGGTTACATTGATCAATTAATTAAAAAGTTACAGTACTTATTACATTTTAAATAGAGTAACTTTTAATCTGTAAACTATTACCTTCCCAACACTGGCAGTAATAATCATTGAGCTGTCTGACTGAAGTAGCTCAAGTGCTGATTTTGGGTGTGAAGTCAGGATTTTTTTCTGTGTGTGACATAACGCAACTGGCAGAATCAAGGAAATGTGTCTGTGTTAAATTGTGACCTCTTGCTCCAAGGCAGGGGCTGCTTATAACACGTGAATGAGTGAGCGACCGGAAGTTCTCTCTGCTTTGTTCATGGGCGGTCGCTGCTCAAAGGCAGGGTGTAAATAAGTGCGACTGGGCTATCTCTACTCTGTTAATCGCTGACCGCCGCTCTGAGGCAGGGGACTGCTTGAATCGTGCGAGTGAGGGTCTGTGAACTCCTGTAAACCTCCTCTCATAGACAGCACTGTGAGCGACAGGACTATTTGCCCGTCAACTTCAGGTCCCGTTTTAGGGAGGAGAGGTGAAGAGAACGTACTCTCATTGGAGGTAGACAAACTGGGACAGCACTGCATCTGCGTGGGGCGCCCAGGTGGAGAGGCAGTGAATATTGCTGAGTCTTTAGCCATACTCAAAAAACATCTAAAGATGGATCTATTTTGCCAGCACCTGACCAACTGATACTAGCACTCTATTCGATTCTATTCCATATATATATATATATATATATATATATATCTTTTGCAATGTGTAGTGTGCTGGACAAACTGAGATTTGCCACAGCACTTGTATACTGTTGCTCTCTTGTCGCTCTGATTGCTTCTATTGTTCTCATTTGTAAGTCGCTTTGGATAAAAGCATCTCCTAAATGACTAAATGTAAAATGAAAAGGACTTTTCCTGAAAGTGGCTTTTCAGACGCAGTGTTGAGAGAACGATTTGAAAGGGAACCTGACAGCTGTTTTTTAAACTCCCGAAGAGGGTTTGCGCTGCTGCCATTAGTAAATTTGGCTTTGAGAAGGATCGTGTCCAAACAACGCAGTACTACTACTAAGTGACCGCAAACCTCACTGACCATGAAGATCTGGGTGTTTCTCAAATAGAGATAGGACACATCCTTTCCAGTTCTTCTGAGGCTTCAAGACGAGATTACAAGACTAACCTAACCTGCATTAAACACTAGAGTAAGTTGCTCTAGTAGTAACCCTGATAGCACAGGTACATCTCGGAGACGTCTGTTTGACATCTGCTTTTACATCTGCAAGAGCTGTGTTTTAAATGGTTTGCTCATCTGCAATGCATCTATAGGACGTTTCCTATCAGATGTCGAATACAGGTAGAATGTATGTAAAACTGACATCTTAGAGACATCTGTCAGATGTTTGTACACAGCAGATGCTTTCCAGATCAAGTGATCTTTAACGGACGTCTTGCAGACGTACGTGCGCTATCTGGGAAGTGTGCATGGATATGTCATAAATGTTTCTGCCCCCGCAGTCACGACACAAATATGGTTAAAATTATAATTGGAAGTTTATATTTAACACTTTTTTTTATTTTTTATTTTATGAATCTTTATATGGTCTTCAGCAGTTCAAGTCCGTGTAAAGCAACATTAAATGTGTGTTCTGAGTTTGTCACACCACACAAAAATGTGTTAATAACCACTCAGCCAAATTTGAATAATAAAAATAAAACGGCAAGTAAGTAAATTAAGGTATCAGAATCTTGCAAACATAAGCAGTGTTCTCTGTTCTCAAATGCTGTGGTCGTGTCCACCCACTCTTGGGAAAGCTAAAGCGTGAAAGAGATGGTGTCATCATCTTAAAACCTGGACAGTTGTAGCACCACGATGAGCTTCTTCATCTGCACTGGCCAGAAAACTCACCTGAGCTGAATAGTATCACACCACTGTGGGCAGTTTTCTACAACATTACACTGTAGACTATTCAAAAGCTAAATGAATATATTCTAGAAATATAGAAGCTGTCTTAAAGGCAAGTGGTGGTAAACCACCTTAATTAAGATATATTTCCCTGATGACCACATTATTTTGTCCCACGCACTTCTATGTAAGCAGGGGCGCCCAAACTCGGTCCTGGAGAGTTTAACTCCAACCCCAATTAGACACACTTGGACCACGCATGTAACATGTAACAGCAGCTGTTTATTTTTGATCATATGATGTAGTCATGACAGGCTATGTCTAGATAGAGACGAGTTATTAAATATAATGTGCAGTAAAGGCCGATTTGTTCCCACAGAGCGTCATCATGGTGAACTGCTGTGGTCTTGTGTCTGAAAAAAACGAACCAGGTAGAAACATCTCTTCCTTGTTATAAACAAAGCTGTAACAGTTTGTATTTCAAATTGTGTGTTTTCTTTATAATATAACATGTACTTCATTTTCTTAGGAGCATGTTTATGTTGAAGAGGATGTTGAGGTGTTTGTGTTTCTGTGATGTTTCTCTCTCAGTTCCTCTCAAGAGCATCTCGGTGGAACTGCAGGTCCGGGATCACGTGGCCTCCGTCAGCTCCCGTCTGCAGTATGTGAACGAGGAGGAGCGTCCGCTGGAGGCCGTGTTCGTCTTCCCGCTGCCCGCCGACGCTGCCGTCTGCCACTTCAGCGCCAAGATCGGGGAGCAGGAGATTGTGGCCGAGGTGCAAGACAGACAGAGCGTGAGTCCAGATGCTGGCTGACAGACAGACAAACTTCTGTCAATCTTTCTCTTATCGATAATTATGTCCACTGGAATAATAGTATCTGATTGTTTGGAGTTATTGGGTATGGATTACTGATCTATAATAGAGAACTGGATAGCTCATGACGTCATAGAAGTGAAGCCACTGCACCGCCATATTGCTTTTTCCTAGTACTGGCAAACATTCTGTTGAATGAATAGGAAATGATACGATTTTAATGAGAAAACATCACCTAACAAGTCGGCGTTTTCATATCTGATGTCTCACTGTACATTCTCACAACGCAAACGTCCTGTAAACGTTCATTTGTTTAATGTCCGGAATTCCCTCAGCTTATTATGTGTAATTGAATCAATGACTCAGGTTCATTTAAAAAAAGCTGTGACTTTGTTTCAGACTATTTTCATTGACAAAACTGGGCAAAATCAGGTTAGTTCATGTTTAACATGTCCTACATAATTCCTTACATAAAGAAATATATTTTGTGTTGGATCAGTTAACTGTGTCGGGAAGGTGACAAACCTACCTGAACATTTTCAAAACATTGCTTATCCTGCCCGAAAAGACGAAAAACATCGCAGATAACATTTTAAGTAAAAATTAATTTACATACACATATGATAAAAACTAGTCCTGTGTGACTGATACGCTTACAATCGGGTGACTTTAGGACAGCGGGTTGGCTGGGAGTCAATGGTGCTCTCTGCCGGTAGGGAATGGTAAGATGGTGGATCGAACGCTTCCGGTGGCTTCACTGACTTACGGTCCAGTCATTATATGTAGATCAGTGGTACGGATGCGTTTGTCTCTCGCAGGCGCGGGATCAGTATGATGACGCTGTGAGTTCGGGTCAGCAGGCGTTTCTGCTGGAAGAGAGCGAAGAGAGTTCGGATGTGTTCAAACTGAGTGTCGGCTGTTTGTCTCCGGGTCAGAACGCCTCCATCACCATCGTCTACGTCATCGAGCTCAGCGTTCAGGCCGATGACGCGCTGCGCTTCTGTCTGCCGGCAGTGCTCAACCCACGATACAAACCAGCAGGTGATCCTTACCTGATTTTAGTAAAGGGCGTGTATTGAGGTCATGGCGAAGACCTTAAGATCATAATCCTGTACAGACTGACAGCCCACACCATCTGTGGGTTCATTACAGAAGTTTTTTCACATTCGGTCTTTCTGCATGGCTTCAAAAAATCAATTACAGCATTTGCTTTAAAGCAGCTTCAAGACTTTGAAACTGACAAACAAAACCAAACAAACAAAGGTTAAAGACATAACATATTTCATAAGGTAAAACTATTCTTCCCAGAAAGAAGAATGATGAAGTCAGATTTCATAGTTCTCCAGTCACATACACTAACAGTTAAAAGTGTGGACTCTTCCTTTTTAGTGTTTCTGAAAGAAGTCTCTTCTGCTCTGCAAGGCTGCATTTATTTGATTTCTATGTACATATATGATTTCTACATATCTGTTAAAATGTAATTGATTGCTGTGATGCGCAGCTGAATTTTCAGCATCATTACTCCAGTCTTCAGTGTCACATGATCCTTCAGAAATCATTCTAATATGCTGATTTGCTGCTCAACAAACATTTATGATTTAGCAATGTTGAAAACACATGTTCTGCTCAATATCAACTGTACTGCAGTGCCTTTCAAAAGTTTGGGTAAGTAAAATAAAAAATAATAAACATAAAATAACACAATTATTGATCAAGGATACATTGAATTCATAGGCGGGGTTTAGGGGGGCAATCATGATTTTGTCTGAGCTATGAAAAAATCGAAGAGTTCATATTTTTTCATTTTATTTATAGTATCTTATTATTTTATTGGACAGAATAAGTACGTTAATAGTCGCGACTCATGATTCTCAACTTGTCTTGGCGAGAGGATTCGCTTTTCGTTATTTTCCCGGTTTTGCAAGTTTACAGTTGCATCAGAAACAAGTTTCTCAGTTACGAGGAAAGCAGGAAACTGGCTCTGAACCTCAATGGCACATATCTTCAGTTTCCCTCTTTTCACTCGCTTTCCTTCGCTTTTAAATAGCTTGTAAATGCACAGTCACATTTTACTTTAACTTTTAAATTAGCGGCAATTCGGCATCAATTGCTTGAATCCCATCAACAAATACAATGTTAAACTCACTTAGCCTATAAATTAATCATAGAACTTTTATTAACTAAACGAATAAAAATAGCTTACACCATGCTGTATGCCTAATATAAAATAACGAGTAACTTAAGCTAGGCCTACATACATTTTAAATATACAAAACTGAAAATCAGTAAACACTGTGGAACCAAATAAATATAGGAAACGTAGAACGTTTATTAGCAAAACGAATAAGAAAGAAATTACACAAAGTAAAAATCAGCAAACACTGTAGAACCAAATAAATAAGAAACAAATGTAAAAAAAAAACTTCGAAAACCACTATAGATAAATGGCAAAAGTCAACAGGCTTTTAAAAATAAAAAAACATTGCCAAACTTCCGCCAAGCTTTCTGTTTCAAGGAAATGCTGCTCTTTTGAACTTTCTATCCAACAAATAATTCTGAAAAAGGAAAGGAAAAGAAAGGATGTGACGTGTGGCCAAGTATGGTGACCCATACTCGGAATTTGTGCTCCAAGTGCACACACACAGTAGTGAACAAACACGCATACACACACCCGGAGCAGTGGGCCGCCGTATTGCTATCACTGCGGTGCCCGGGGAGCAGTTGGGGGTTCGGTACTTTGCTCAGGGGACTCACCTCAGTCATGGTATTGAGGGTGGAGAGAGCGCTGGTTGTTCAAGCCCGATTAGGATTAAACCATTAGGCCACGGCTGCCCCACAAAATGGTGTCACAATTTATTTAGGCTTTTGATCAGTAGTGTAGGGTTCACAGGGCGTGTGGGGTCATCTGCGCTGCGAGCGATGCACCAGAATGAGTGAATGAATAGCGCTTTGCTCATGTAGAAGTACTGCAGAAATGTAATGGATCTTTTGTAGCTGATGGATCTTACTTTAGGATTGTTGGTAGTTCAGTGCTTTAATGATGAGCAGTCAAAACAGCTTTTTAAAGTCACTGGGAGCAGTAGTTGTCAACCAGTCATCTGTGTCTTAAACCAGGCTGATGATGCACAGGTCAGTTCTGGTCAGAATGAAGGTTCTAGAGTTCTAAAGTATCTCTGTTTGTCTGTGTGATTCTCTCAGCTTCAGCGGCCGGTGTTCCAGAAGTTTCCTCAGCATCCGTTATTCCTTACACTCTGTCTCTGAGTGTTGATGTGAGATCTTCAGACCGCATCTCCAGACTAGAGTCCAGCTGCCCTCTGGATCCTCTGGAGTTCCTCGACGCGCAACACACTCACGCCACGGTACTGCGTGTGTTTCTCTGACTGTCTGAGTGTGTTTCTCGTTCTACAGTCTCATTACCAACAAGCCTATAATCATGTTTGTGAATGTGCTGTAGTGTTTGTGTTTACAGTATTAGATGGGAAAATAGTGTGTCAATAATACAAAAGGACAACACTAAACACTCAGTGTTTAAAGGCAGTTCATCATTGAATTCAGTGATGTCGCCGTCATCATCCAGCTCAGTGTGTTTGTTCATGTGTGCAGGTGAAGCTGAGTCCTGGTCACTGCTTTGATAAGGATGTGGAGCTGTTTCTGTACTATGAGAATTCCCATCAGCCCTCTGCTGTCGTGGAGGCTGGAGCGTCTGCGGCTCAGTCAGGTGCAACACAGTCACCTGAACATCCAGTGCAAATCTCAGTAAAACATGGAAGAATTATGCTTTTGTTAATACATGAACTCAGCGTGGTTTAAGTAAGGGTTAATCAGTGGTTTGCCGTGCATTAAAGGATTTTAAATGCATGAAGTTGAGGCTAAGAACGCCCGATGTGAAGTGCATTTAAAATCCTTTAATGCACAGCAAGCCATTGATTATCCTGCTTATTCCGTGGTCATTTGCCAAGTTATAGATAAGTTAAAAGTAGTATTGCCCTTTACAGCGCAATATTTGACCGAATAGGTAAAAAAGATGGTTCTTTTTGTCAGATATGACACACAGCTCTAGCTTTCTGCCCGCTTCAGATCAGACACAGGAATTAAATAGTGTGGTAACATCACATTTATTTGAAAGAATTATAGCATTTATTTCAGTAAATTATCGATCGACCGAGAGAGATATGACAGTTGTGTGTGTGTACCTGCCTACATGCTGTGCGTCTGTGCGTCTCTCTCTACAAACAACGAATTTATTCAAAAACAGCGGTTTTACCACCTTCTTGCTGAGGAATATAATGTAGTGATCTAGTATCTAGGCCATTTTGTTAATAAGAATGGTGGGGAACCGCTGACAACAAGTTTATCTCTCTCTCTCTCTCTCTCTGCGTTAGCGTGCATCAGTCAGCAACGCAGTGCATTAATATAGAACGGTGATTAAAC
Source organism: Labeo rohita (assembly GCF_022985175.1). Taxonomy (NCBI): domain Eukaryota; kingdom Metazoa; phylum Chordata; class Actinopteri; order Cypriniformes; family Cyprinidae; genus Labeo; species Labeo rohita. The sequence goes on along the minus strand of NC_066885.1, from coordinate 23,021 downwards.
TGACTTGGAACTACCTGTGTATTAAATGGTTTTACTTAGCATTGAGTTTGCAGTTTTCACGTATATGATTGCTTAAATTTATTTTCAAGATCTTAGGTAAATGGTCAATTATTGATTTCAGTATGGCTATAAATGTCACACAATATCATATTGAAACTCACATTAGACACTTTTAACCGCCGTCGCAGATAGAAAAAAACTGTGATTAACATGGAAAAGATACTTTTTTACACATCGTGAGACGTTGGTGCCATTCGTCTCATTGACGGCTCATAAAAGAGAATCACACTGCAATGTAAAATTGGCGAGTTTCTTCATGAAGGAAATTATTTGACTACTGGTGTTCATGTCTCTCTGCTTGATCAAAGAATGCTGATTTTGCCCTACTGCAAAAGAAAACTTTTTTGATTCTAGAAGTTTGCGCACTAATCTCTGATGTTTGGGGCGGGTCGTGCGTTAGTTAGGACTCAGGGCTGATTAGTTGTTCAGGTAGTTCTGATTCGCTCTGCAGGATAGAGACCGTCGTACAGACTGACACGGTTCTCCGTTTCAGGTTCTCTGATGGGCGACCCGGCGCTCATGATCAGTTTGTACCCAGAGTTCCCTGCGGACGTGATGTCGTCACTGGCGTCTCAGGGCGAGTTTGTTTTTGTGGTTGACAGATCAGGCAGTATGGACTGCAAGATGCATCATGGGAATGACGCGCAGATGCGCATCGAAAGCGCAAGAGTATGATTTATGATTTCAGATATGATGCATTTATTGAGACGTATGGAGTCACGCGTGCTCATGTGTACATGTGTGTCTCTCTAGGACACGCTGTTGCTGCTGCTGAAGAGTCTGCCCATGGGATGCTACTTCAACATCTATGGATTCGGCTCTCACTTTGAATCCTTCTTTCCGTCAGTAACTAGATGTTAACTAGTGATTTTGTGTGTGTTAGTTGTGGTTTTGTGAGAGACTCTGCTGTGTGTCGTTGCAGTCAGAGTGTCGTGTACAACGAGGACACGATGGATGAGGCTCTAAAGAGAGTAAAGAGCATGAACGCAGACATGGGTGGCACAGAGATCCTCCAGCCGCTGAAACACATCTACAGTCAGCCCTGTTACCCGGATCACCCCCGACAGGTACAGCGCGACCAGCACACGCACGCTCTTGCAAACCGAGCAAACAGACATTATTTACTACTCTTTCTCTTTTTCTCTCTCAGCTGTTCATCTTCACTGATGGAGAGGTGTGGAACACTAAAGAGGTGCTGGATCTGGTGAAAAGTCACGTTTACTCTCACAGGTGTGTTCACTCACCTCAGTCCTCGTAGCGGTTCACTTCAGCGTTAGTTTATGTGAGACGGTCAGCGCTGGAGCTGCTCTTGTGTCTTCAGGTGTTTCTCCTTCGGGATCGGTGAGGGTGCGAGTACGGCTCTCATCACAGGAATGGCGAGAGAAGGTTCTGGTCACGCTCAGTTCATCACAGGAACGGACCGCATGCAGCCCAAAGTAAGACCTGCTGTGGAAACGGACTGGATCCCATCAGTGCAAGATGTTTAGGGTTGGGTTAGGGTGTTGTATTTACCATCCTCTCTTCTCCGTCAGGTGATGCAGTCGCTCAAGTTCGCTCTCCAGCCGGCCGTGGATAATATCTCTGTGAACTGGACCGTTCCTGAAGGCGTTACCGTGGACACGCTGTCTCCACCCATCAATGCCCTGTTCCAGGGTCAGAGGGCTCTCATCTACGCACAGATTAAAGGACAGGTCAGAGCTTTGAATGGTTTTATCTAAAGAATTGTTAGAGATCGGCTTCATTCATTTGTTTAAACCAAGGGCACAACAACCAGTAGAACACAAACCAAAGCAGACATGATACTCATCTTTTAGTGGCTCTGCGATGTAAGAAAAATTGCTGTCCTATCCCAGATGTGAGGGGACACTGTGATGGTCATTGAGGAGAGGATTAGTCAACCAAAACTGTATTATTCTGTTAGTCACCAAAAAAAAAAAAAGTCTGTGTTTTTGATGGACCGTTAACGGCTGGTCCTTGTGGTAATCATATTGAGCAGGAAACCCAAACATTATCATTCATCAACCTCCAATATGTCTTATTATTTGGAAAATATGTACATAGCAGCAGCTTCACACAGCCGCTTGCTCTGTCGTTAACCTTGATAAATCAGAGTGCAGAGTGTTGAAGCTGCGTGACATGGAGGCACCAGCGCCATCACTGACATTGATTTCCTGATAACAGCAGAAACATGTTAGAGTATCACCGATAAGAATAAGACATCATTCAAAACTGTAAAGGGTCTACAATATTTTTTTTTTGTACACTCACAATATTAACAAAACGTTGTGCCTAAAAACAGACAGTCCGCACTTTCTGCCTTATTGGTCTCATTGAACTGGAGCACGTCACAAAAATGAATGAAACTGCGTACAAGCTACTTGTCTCACAGACATGAGAAATATATTTGCAGAAATCTTGAAATGTCTTTAAAACTACTTTAAATACTTTAAAACCAATCCTAATTCAAAACAAACACTGTTGGAATTGTCACATCACATTTAGTGTAGACTCTATATGATACACCTGATCATCATTAATTTAATAGTTGAAGAGCCCTGTCATTTCTTAAACATCAAATATGCTACTTTCTCTTTCTCTTTCTCATTATAGAGTTCAGAAAAGACAGAAGGAGCTGTAACAGTAAAATACAGGCTGAAGGATCAACCAGTGACTAACCAGCTTCAGTTTACTCTTAAACCAACGGAAGACACAGGGTAACACACACACACACACACAGACTATCACACAGATTTCTAACTGTTTTATTGGACATAATCATGAATAGGACATCAATCTTAGTCTCAGAGGGGTGATTTTTTTTTTTAATATTGTATGTTATGAGAAAACGTGTATTTTATCCCCCAAAATGTGATTTTTAATGGAGGATCCTCTCAAAACGCAGTTGGGCTACTGTTGATTTCGAGTAGAAATTGGGCGGGTTTTGTTGTGAAAACCTGGCAACCCTGCTCATCTTAGTTCATCGCGACAAAACACAAAGGTTTATATTTGTTTCAGACTGACGATCCACCGGCTCGCGGCCCGGTCTGTGATCCGCTCTCTGGAGCTAGAGGAACGAACCGGAGGAGCAGATGCGGAAAACATCAGGAAAAGGATTGTGGAGCTCAGCGTTCAGGCAGGAGTGAGCAGCGCTCATACGTCCTTCATCGGCGTCAGTAAAGACAGCAAAGAGACTGTGAAAGGACCACTGCTGCAGAGGAGAGTGCCAGTACCACGTACGTTCTGTGTGTGTGTGTGTGTGTTCTCACTGATTTATTGTCCATTTAGGCCAATCCTGATCCTGGAGAGCCGCTGTCCTGCAGAGTTTAGTTCCAGTCCTAATTAAACATACCTGGACCAGCTAAAGAAGGTCTTCAGGACAACTAGAAACTTCCAGCAAAGTGAGTTGGAGCTGGTTGGAACTAAATTCTGCAGGACATTGGTGCTCCAGGATGAGGATCGGACACAGCTGTTTTACAAGTATGATTTCATAGTCAGTTTTCCTGTCACATAGTAGTAGACATGTATAATAATTTGGTGTACTCACATCATTAACATTCAATTCTTTATCAGATATGATGCGTGGATTTTGTGGTGCCCCCATGAAAATGTGTGGTAAGAAACAACCTAAAGTATTCTCTGATTTCATGGGTTATTCCATCTCAAGCGGCCCAGTGGAGGAGGTTGTTGGACTATTTGTAATTTGCCAAATTTGTTAGTTGAGTGACTACCTCTGTGTACTGTTATTGAAAAAGCACCTGCTTTGGTTATGCAGATGCTTACATAAACCTCAATATCTCAGCTCAGGATGGTTGTAGCTCCTTAGAACAAAACATATCTCTAGAGCATAATTATATTTTACAGCACACAATATCAGATATTGAGATTTTCGTATGTTTCTGTATAACCAATATTCAGTGTGGGCCATGAAACACAGATCGCTGCTGTGGTTAAACCAAGTAAAATAAAAAACGTTTACAATTTAAAAAGTATGTTTTTTTCAATACCAATGCATGAAGTTCATCAATAAAAAAAATTAAGAATGGTCGATCAGCCAACTTTAGATTTGAGCCTTGTGTTTTTGTGAAAAGCTGGTTTGGTGTGACTGTTTTTAGTTTGTATTTCTGTCAGATATGTGTTTTTGAAGTGCTTCTTATTCTTACACAGTATCTGCTATTCTGTCTGTTTTTCTAGCAATGGCAGCTCCCAATGTGATGCAACGTCGTTGTGCAGCACGTAAGAGAAATACACAGACATCAGCACTTCACTGAACGCATTTTATTTTTTTGAATGTTTTTTTTTTTCATGTAATTGTCTTTTATTTTGTCACTCATTGAATGATTGTTTTTAGCATATGCCCTTAACAACCCAGGGTTTTCTCTGTTTTCTTAGCACGGATGGCTCCCCAATTGGCATTTTGTTCTGCAATGCGTAAGAGAAATACACAGACATCAGCACTTGACAGAATTTTTTTTTCTTTCCCATCAAATTCTTTTATTTCGTCAATCATTTAATTATTGTTTTTATAAAATGGCCTTAACAGTCCAGGTTTTTGTCTCTGTTTTCTCAGCAATGGCTTCCCCAATGGCACGTGTCTCTCCAAAGCGTAAGAAATGTATACAAACACTTGACTGAGTTTTTCTTGTACTTTTATGAAAATGTATATCAATCTAATTGCCTTTTCATGTCACCCTTTAAATGATTGTTTTTTTAGGGTTAGGATCGAGCGGCAGCGGGATTGAATGTGATGCTGTGTCATTTGAGGGTAAATCAAACAAATCGGGCTCAGATTTTCAAAGCAATGCCCTAGTCAGAAATTATTTTTAGATATTGTTATTTTTCATTTTATATGGGGACTCCTCATTACGTATTAGTTACTGAGTTACTTTTGAATTTGAATCCTTTGTGTAATTTTTCCCCGTTCCATGTCTTAAACGTTTACAGCATTTCTTACCTTCTATAAATTGCCCTTCACAATAACTAAAGGTAATAGCACTTACTGACAAACTGGTAAAAATTCTACCATTTCAGGTAAATGTAGTATCCTTGTGTAGCTCTCAAAGTCTTGTAGTCAGTTCTTGTGTAAATATTCTTATACAGTGCATCCGGAAAGTATTCACAGCACTTCACTTTATCCACATTTTGTTATGTTACAGCCTTCTTCCAAAATGGATTTTCCTCCAAATTCTACAAACAGTACCCCATAATGACAACGTGAAAGAAGTTTATTTTAATTCTTTGGATTTTTATTTAAAAAAAAACAAATAAAAACCACACACACACACACACACACACACACGCACGCCGTATGCTTAGGGTTGTTCTGTTGAAAGATCAACCATCGTCCCAGTCTGAGGTCCAGAGTGGTCTGGAGCAGGTTTTCACCCGCTCTAGAAAGAGACCTTGTGGTTCCAAACTTCTTCCATTGACAGAGGCCACTGTGCTCACTGGGACCTTCAATGCTGCGGAAATTGTCTGTACCCTTCCCCAGATCTGTGCCTCAATACTCAGAGGTCTTATATAGACAGGTTTGTGTCCTTCCAAATCATGTCCAATCAATTTACCACAGCTGGACCCTCATCAAGTTGTAAAAGCATCTTAAGGATGAACAGTGGAAATAGGATGCACCTGAGCTCAAGTCTGAGTGTCATGGCACAGGCTGTGAATACTTACGTACATGTGATTTTTTTTATTTTTTATTTTTTTTAAATTTGCAAAGATTTCAAGCTTATTTCACATTGTCATTATGGGGTATTGTTTGTAGAATTAGGAGGAAAATGATGAATTTAATTCCTTTTGGAAAATGTGGGAAAGTGAAGCGCTGTGAATTCTTTCCGGATGCACTGTATCTCAGATGTTCCATATAGATGTTGCCAGTCGTAATACGTAATAGCCAACAAATGAAGAACATGCTCCAGCGATAACAGTTGCTATTTTATATCTAATTCCGGAAATATTTTTTTTGTGTATTAGCTTAATGTTTTTAGCATATTAGCGTAATATTTTTTTCTCCTACACTGAGCCATAAATCACCACTTCAGCAGCACTTACACACACCAAACTTTGCATTTTTATTCCTGTCTGTATTCTAAAGGTTTTTACAGAGGGATTTGTTCATGCTTGATTATATACACCATTTTATTCCCCCAAAACATTGTGAAAAATATTGTTTTCTGTCTGTTTGAAGTATTTTGTGAATTATGGAGATACACAGAATTCACTCTGTAAAAACATTTGACTCTAATATGTCAAAAAAAAATGAAACAAGAATCTTGAAACTGACTTCATCCAGTGTTTAGATTGTTGTACTATAAATGTATGCAAATTAGTGCATATTTCATTAAATAATGCCTCATTTGCATATTTAAACCTAGCATTTTAGAAAACTTGTAATACAAAAAAATGTTTGCAATTATCAGTGTAATCAATCAACTGGGTAAGGCAATAACTATTAGTTTTTTTTTTTGTTTTTTTTTTTTACCCTATTCACCTGCAGTGTCTCGCCTTAACATCAGATTAGAAATGGAAAGGAATGATTGTGTTTTCTTTGCTTAATTTGTGGGATTAAAAAGAGAAAAGTACATTATAACGTACAGTTGTCATAAAGTAGCCTGTATTGATCATCATACTTTTTATCATCATAAAAAATGTCATCAGTGAGGGTTTGGTTATATTGAGTTAGGGTTATATTTTCTTTTTCTGAAGTGTGTCTTGCACCAGTTCAATGTTTTGTCATTTAAAATCAAACTGTAAATAATGACTTCACAGCATCTGGACAATAATGTCATCATCACAGCTGGACCGCCTGCTTCAGGTTTTGATGTTTAACTTTAGAAATGGCAAAAACTCGCTCTGTGATTGGAGCTTCAGAACATTGAAAAAGAGTCATTACTGGTGCCAGTCTGTTAGAGAAATAAAAAAAAAAACGGTCTAAATAAGGTTCAAGGCAGTTGTGCTGCTTTAATTTGTTTAATTTATCTGCTTTAATCATAAACGGATCAGAAATGTTGCTGCTATGGGTATCCAGATGACTTCTGTCTGAACTATCTGTGTATTTTAGAAGCAGCTCAGCCCCAGAAGGACCCTTTGCTCCAGCTGATCTCTCTTCAGAAGGCCGCGGGATGCTGGGAGCTGAACGCCTCATTGGCTGCTGTGTTTGGGAAGACGGAGGTCGAGGTGACCAGTCGGAAAGCAGCACAGGTGGGACACATGATGTCATATCCTTAGACAGGTTTATGATTAGTTAAGTGTGTGTGTGTGTGTTTGATTAGTGTTTTGTGTTTCAGGTGGACGGGTCAGTGTGGGCCACCGTCCTCGCTCTCATCTGGTTACACGCGTATAAATTAGATCAGCAGGTCGAGTGGCAGTTTGTGGCCATGAAGGCGGCATCATGGATCCGCTCTCAGAAACGTGAGAAAATATTCAGCTGTTTAACTATTTTTTACGACATATTCTGTGAGTTAGTACTTTCCATGTTTTTTTTTTTACTGTGCTGATTTGAGTTTTCAGGTTTGTGTGTGTGTGTTTTACAGCGAACGGCCTGTCTCAGTGTGTATGTGATGGGAACGTCCTGTTGGGATGTCAGGTGACTGAAGACACACTGGGAATCTGAAGACTGCAAATCCAGTGCCTATAGAAGACCAAATTTATCTCACAAACATTTGTGCTTTGTTGTTGTTGTTTGTTTTTTTTCTGGTATGGGACAAAAAGAGTTTTTGAGATAAATAATACTTTTTGCGCAAGTGGCTGAGGGATTTTTAGTATATTTAAGCTCCGGGATCTGTCCTAAAATTCAGTAATGATTTCAGAAATATATAATCTTATGGTTCTAAATTTACTATAATGATTAGTGATAGTGAGTGCATTACTTCAGTGTGAGTTTTAGTGAGTGGATTGTGTCAGTGTGTAAATAACAAGCTGTTTTATCAGAAAGTATTTCTTTACTAGCCATTATTACCTGATATGTAGAATTACATTGATTTAATTCTTAATTGTAATGCAATCTGAATAAAGAAAAATGTAATAATGAACTGCCAAGAATGGTAATTATAATAATGTCTGTAAATATTTCAGAAAAAAAATTATATATATATATATATATATATATATATATATATATATAGAAATGTTCCCAGAACAGTGATTTAATGTGACCATGGGTAAATTTTGCTTTCTTCACCTGTTTGTCTGCATCATTGAAAGAGGAGAAGCGGTCTGCAGTGGAAAATGTCTATATACCTGAGGAACAATAACGGTGCTGTACAGATCAGACCAGATTAATTAAATTAAAATCATTTCAATGCATAGAATATATTCCCCTTCCACCCAGGGATTCTTAATGCCCTTTATGTGTGAATTATATCAGTGAATTGTGTGAAAGCAAGACTGTAGCAGGTAAACTGATGATTTGCTGGAAGAGTCAGCAGTTCCTCCTAACTGAAGTCCACTGTGGAAGTTACGCAGACATTGACTTGAAAATGCTATTAGCAAAGATTCTGCAATTTAACTTTTTTAAAACTCACTTTAAAAACAAATACCATTCATTGCCTCAATTAAAAAACACATGAATTATGAAAATACCAATTAGAATCAATTATGAAAATATGTAAATATCATGTTAAAACACATGAATTTGGAAAATCCATTTGAAACGCATGAATTATGAAAGTATACAAATATCAATTAGAAACAAGTGAATTATGAAAATATGAACTGATTTATCAGTGTGAGATGGCAGTAGCAGCGGAGGATGCTGAAAGAGATTGTCATGTTTGAAAGTATGTACATACTTTAATCATTGACAGGCGTTATGTCCCAATGAGTGCTGTTTATGTATTTATTTATTATTATTATTATTTTCTTTGGTTTGCAGGTATAATGGTTATGGTGGGTTTGTCTTTCCACCTGGGCCTCATTGTGCGGAGCTATAAAATCTGCAGCGCTGATGAGGACAGGGGAACTATGTGACCACGCCAGCCCTGCTTGCTACTTGTTTTTGTTTTGTTGTTTATTTGAGTTCAGACCTTGAGCTTACAGCCCACTGTCACACACGCTTTCGCTTCTGACTTTAATTAACACTGCCTACTGACTGTGTGAACACGTTTGTTGATCCACCATGGCAAACAGCGTATATATTTATGACGTTATAGACATTGTGTTTTCCCCAGTGCATACGTGACATCCTCACTGGGCCCCCAATCACAATAATGATATATATATATATAGCTTTAAATAGGATTTTTATCCTATCATTTTTTTTGCATTAAAATTTCATAATTAAAAAAGAAAAAAGAAACTAGCCTAATAAAAACAAGCTTACTGAGGACAAGTAAACAGTCATGACTTAAAATAAAAATTAAAAGGAAAAAAAAAACGTAATTCAGTGATGTAGTCAAGGAAAGTGAGTGATTTCTTTCTAATTTTGACACAAATGGTAACAGCATCTAGGCTGCTTTCGAGGAATAGTTCACACAAATCCTGTTGTTGTTCTAAACCTGTATGAGTTTCCTTCTGCTGTTGGACAAAAAATATAGTTCAAACAATACTGGTAAACAGTTGCTGGACCCCCTTCATAGTATGAGAAAAACACCATTGGAGTCAGTGGGGACCAGAAATGTTAAGGAGAACAACGAAATTCACACAGGTTTAGAGCTACTTGGGGGTCAGTACATGATGACAGTATTTTTATTTTTGGGTGAATTATCCCTTTAAAATCCTTAAAGATCTCATATAGCCTACTACTACACATGCTTTACCTTACACTACGTTCATTTTTAAGACACAAATGACTGCGTTGATGACGAGACAGGTATTTTGGCACGTAACTATGTGTATTTGAACGTTTAAGTGCAAGGCGCGAAATAGAACTCAAGTTTAGTCAGACGCTGTACGAGCAGGAGCGCGCTGCGCGTATCAGGCTGAAATCATCTTAACGCGCGCATTTCTCAAAATGAAGAGGGCCTCGCTGGTTCCAGTGCGGTTCTCTCACAAGTCGGGGTGTGTACGGCGTGGGTTGTGGCCAACAACAGCCCAAATAAACACCCCTTTGCATTAAAAACGCCTCGTCCTTGTCTGAGAACGCTACAATACGTTGTTCAAACACAAAAAGCAATAGGCGATACATCCAGCACGTTTATAATCAAACTGAACTTAAATCTGTGGGAACGACGACGCTGTTTTTATCTGCTCCGTGTGCCCGGCCCACCTGGTATTCCACAACTTCCACGACATAACTTTAACACCATCATCAGCTTCAGTAAAATAACCTAGATGGGGATTTGACTAACTCATGTTTTCACGTCATATGATGTTTGGAGCCTGTTTTCTATTATTTATAGTCATTTTTAATTTTTCACATTTAATTTAGTGTTTTCAATGCTTTAATGGTTTAAAAAGCAATTTTAGATTGTAATGTTTTAATGTTTTACTAATAACCATGAAGCTGTCATAAAACCCGAGAGAAAGGCTGCATGTCTAGAAACCGCTGATCAACTGAATGCGTAGCTATGTTCAAATGTTTTCATATATCTTAAAAAATGGCATTAAATTTTGGGCAAAATACATTAAATACAGTCAGTTAGAGCATATATATTTATTTATTTGATTCATTTAAGTTGCATTTTCTTTATACTTTTATTTTTGGACTGATAATAGTCAAATAATTGTATGTGAGAGAGTCAGTGAGATGTTAATCAATGTGTTCCTATTGGTCAGTGTTAAAGGAACATGTGCAGCTGATTGAATGTGTCCGTTGAACTGCATCAAGAGAGAAATGGTATTAGAGGAGAAGCTTAGCTTGTATTGTTTGTCCTTTTTCTTCATAGCTGTTTTTTTTCTCTTCATCTGTGGTGTTGGCAAAGTTATGTTTAGATCAGTTTCTTTTGGTTGCAGCTTCCATGATTTTTATTTTTTTCTTTGTAAGTTTCCTTTTTCCTTTGTCTTCGTTTCCGCCACTAATCTGTTTCCATGGACACTAATTCAATTATCACAGCTGTTCCTTATTAGTTCATCACCATTGATATTTGTATTCCTGCTTGTGCACTCTTCAGTTGTCTAGTAATGATTGTATAAGCCATGCGGTTTCACTGGCCTTTTGGATCTATTTGTGAGTTAATGAAGACTTTTATTTGAATTTTTCATCTGATTCAAAGCATGACAGGTGTATTCACTTGTTGTTTGTATTTTTTATATTTGGTTAAGAATTGTTTCCACTACTTTGCGCTCTGTGTTGGTTTTATGTACAGATGCTTCTTCATTGTAATGTGGACTGTGACTACACAATGATTGGTAAGCCTTTTAAAGCTCGAATGCAGAGTTTATTGTTTGACTGTATGAATGTTTTGTTTTTCCCATAATTTGCTCTGGTTTCTGCTCTTTCAGATCCTTTGCTTTCACTGTGGAATTGGTTGATTGCTGCTGTTAAATTGTTCAAGTGTTTTGCTGTTATTACAACATGTTGTACATCAATGGCCCTTTTGAGTGCTGTTCTGTTTCTTATGGTGCCTTTATCAAGTGCCTTATTATTTTTCTCTCCATGTTTTTAGACACCACGCTGAAATTTATCATTATCAGTGTTCCTTTGTCTGTACTGCCATGGTACATTTACATCTGTAATGTACCATGTGCAACTAAGAAATGTTTGAATTTCAGGTTCTTCTGAGTGGCATGGGTAGACACTGTCACTTTCTGTATGCTTTGTTTCATACATTTACAAAATTGAAATTCCTTTTAATGCAATTGGTTTCTTTTTTTTTTTTTTTTTTTTAAATTTATCCCATTTTCTTTTGTCTGTTTAATGTTCTGTTTATTGAAGAAAGTCTAAATGCCTTCATGGGGCTAAGATGACGTCATCACCGCAGTAGCAAGAGTAAGTTAAGTTTTAATAGAAAAAAGGAAAATAAATAAAAGGAAATTGTTGTTGATCCCCTACTTCTCCACTGGTATTTTATGGTTGTGAGCCCTTCTCCCCTTGACCTCTACGGACACTATTACACAGCTTTCATATTCCTTTGGATTGTGACTATGTAGGGGAGCCAGCAGCAAAGCTATCGTCACTCACTCTTGCTTTCATCTCTGCTTGTAAGTAGAAACGCAACTTTGTTTTCAGGCAACACTGCAACTCCATTAGCTCTCTACAGACTTTTATTACTAACTCTTCTCCTGTACTCCTCACTCAACTGGGCAGGTCAAGTATCATGCTAGGACTTCGTTGGTAAGTGTGGTTGGCTAGTTTTGTGCATTTTAACCACCTACTGAGAAGATGCTGTAAGTATTAGTAGCTTATCTATTGTAACTTCCTCTTTGACTATATAGGTCTCCGTACCAACAGGTTGCCTCATGCAACACCCTCCAGCCTCTTGCTCTCAGATGGTATCCTTGAACACTGGGCCAAGGTAAAGTATCTTTTGTCAACCATTCTAGCTTTGGAAGCAGCGTTTCCTTTCTGAAGACGACAACTTGAAACTGTTAAAGCTCTTCAAACGTTTGTCACCCTGCTAGACCTGTCTGCTGTCTTTGCTGTAAACCACTGCTGACGTCTGACTTTGTCATCACAGGTACAGTGATTCATTGTCTTATCCCGCAGGCTGATGTTTGGTTTTTGGACTGAAGAGGTGGTCACTCGTATTTCAGATGCAACAACTGAGATCCATGTGCTGTTCTTCTAACTCCTTTTTGGCCTTTTGAAATGTGGAGAACTTTATAGTTCTCAGTATAATTCACTGCCACTTAAACTCAGAAATCAAATGTATAGGGTTAGCCCAAACTTGGTGTTAAGTCTACACATATCTGTAAGCTGTTTTTGTTTTTACAGTGAAAGTCATTGGGCTGCAAAGCAACACTGGACCCCACTGACCTTCAACTACCCCTTTAATATGTGTTGATAGGTTTTTAATTGAATGCAGAACTGTCCTGTGAAGTTAAAGTAATCATTCAGCCAACAACCATCAAGTGGTTGCAAACTTGTTTGAGTTTCTTCTGGACAACATTTTAAACTATGCTTGTTTATAATGCGACAGTTTCCAGAAGTCAGCGGCTGTTTTCTGCTCATTTTGAGCTTTGTCTGAAACATGGGTTTTACCAAAGGACAAAGTGACCCCATTCTCTATCAACTTCAACTTTGAGGAAGGTGTTGGAGAACAGGTGTGCTTTTTGTTAATATTTAGGGAAAAATACTCTTCTGTATAACAGTAACTCCATGAGATTCAGTGTGTGTGTGTGTGTGTTTTTTTATTTTTTTTATTATTTTTTTTTTTCTTGACGTTTTGTGACTTTTCCTCATTTAAAGTCATGAACATGCATGCAAAGTTTCAACACGCTGATGTGTTTTGACATGTCCAAAAAAAATTTTTTTTTACATTCGTACTGTTCCCGGGTCAATTTGACCCGCCTATTTTAATGTTCTGAGGCAACTCTACGGACCCAAAATAATAATATTTTTTTTTTGGTTATTTTTTGTTATTTTAGTTTTTTACTATCAAATTAAGTTATAAATATTAGTTTTCCCCCATTCATTTTAATACAGAACAATATTTTATCAGCCAAAGATGGTAAAAAAATTAGCAACCATATCTTTTTCAGTCTATCTAAAATACTGTTAAACCCATGTTGTTGTTCTTGAAATTGTCACTTTTTCTCATTTAGGGTCATGAACATGCATGCAAAGTTTCAACATGCTGATGTGTTTTGACATGAATTAAAAAAGAATAGTTATGTTCGTACTGTTCCCGGGTCAATTTGACCCACCTATTTTAATGTTCTGAGGCAACTCTACAGACCCAAAATAATATTTATTGGTTAGATTTTGTTACTTTAGTTTTTTTACTATTCTATGAAGCTAAAAAATTATTTCCCCCAATATATTTAAATGCAAAAAATATTTTGTCAGCCACAGATGGTAAAAATTAGCTATCTTTTATTTTTTTCAATCTATCTGAAATACTATTTAACCCATTTTGTTTTTCTTGAAATTGTCACTTTTTCTCATTTAGGGTCATGAACATGCATGCAAAGTTTCAACATGCTGATGTGTTGTGAAATGTACATACAGAAATTTTTATACGTTTGTTATGTTCACGGGCCAATTTGACCCGCATAGGAAGCCATTCAAAAGCAACTGTACAGATGCAAAATAACAAATTCCTTTGCTGTATGTCAGAGCTCCTTAACTCTAGTCATGAAACGCCTTCGAGTGCCAGCATCTTGATGAGTTTAACAACTTTTTAATTTCAAAGTTTGTGAAAACAAAGCCTTTTATAACTGTAAGTCCTACTTTTTGTTAATAGACATAAAAATGACTTTTCCAGCTAAAATTGTTGTAAATCTTGAATACTTTGGAACACAAACTTAAGATTGGTATCTTTTTAAAGGTGAAACATCACAGATTATTGTAGAAGCAAAAAAAAGTTCTAAAAGTAAATTTCTAAAAAGTTATAGAAGTTTAAATTTATAAAAATGTAAAATATAAAAATATATATATATTTTTTTTTTATATTTTATGTAAAATATACATTTTACAAAACATGTTTACCTCCAAATCTTCAAATAAATCAAAGCCAGTCATCTGAACAAGTTTTGTGCCAAAATTTAGATTGATATCTCAAAAAATTAATGTTTAGGTAAGATTTTGTGGATGCAGTACCAAACTTTCCACTAGAGGGACTCTTGATTTCCATTTATTTTTTGAGTGTTCTGAACCATATATTTTCATAATTTTCTAAATATTTATGAAGTAGACATCCTATTCAGAAATAGTTTGGGCAGTAACTTTATTATTTGATTTGAATTCAATCTTCAAAACAAGTATAAAATACATATAGAATAAGAGTACGTTTGGCACCATATCACAAACAGAGGATTTTTTTTTTTGTTTTGTTTTTTTCCCCAAAACCCAACTTCATCTGCCATATTGTCCTCCGGTCAGCTGGCCTTCTCAACCAACGTTAGGTATACTAACTGGTATTAACTGGAGCAGAACAGAGGGCAGCATTAGTCACCTGCATGTGTTTTGAGGTAGTGTTGCTTTAATTTTATTTTTAATGCAGACCTGTTCTGTGACCTCTTTGTGTTCTTACTTGATGACTTGTTCTCTTGCAGCATTAAAACTATTCCAGAAGTCTCAGCCTGTTGTGTGACGCTCCCCTTGTTCGGTTGATGAAACCTGTGTTAACATCTGAGGTTCTACCAGCAAATGTTTTTGGAACAAGGGTGCAGAAAAGGAACAATATTGAAGTCCCATGTCTACACTAATATTAACGTTCTTTCAGCACAGTGCCATTTGTCCCTTGGATTACGTAGACCCAGAATGCCCCACTTCGTATTCACAGCTGTCTGGCAATTCCAAATGTTGGCCTACTCTACACGTCTTGAGTTTTACTGACCAGGACTTGACCAGAGGGCATAAACAGCAGGTTTAATTGATCCTTGTTCAGTAATTTGAAAATATTCCAAAAATATTACATATTTCACAAAATGTAATATAGTTAACATCAAGCTGACATATGACGTATGTCTTCTAGGTGAGCTGTGCAGCCTCGTGGAGGACTGTGTTCTGATGTCCTGTTCCTTGATGGCAGCTTGTCGTGGTGTTTGTGTGTGTGTTGTGGTGTTGTTGGTGGTGTTGTTGTTTGTTGTGTTTTTTTTTTTTTTTTTTTTTTTTTTTTTTTTAATATATAAAAGAAATGGTCCACGTCACTGACAAAGTCAGAAATTACCTTGGTAAGTCTTATTCTCATTTGATCGTTGGAAATGAGGGCTTGAATGTCAGGTTTGCCTAGTCCCTGTTTGTGCAGATAGTGTAGAACTTTGGTTCAGGTTAAAAAAAATCAAATGAAATGTGAGAAATCTTGTCAATTTTCCAAGCTTGAAATTAAATGTGGCTTTAAGGAACAGTCAAAAGACTGTCTAATACCAAACTTTCCTCCAAAATTAACCAATATGAATACATATTGCATATAAAACTGAATGCAATTACTAATTTTTAAATGATTTAAAATGTACATAAATTTACAAATCTCTGTCAGTGTTCAGAAAAACTGCTTGCGTTACTTAAGGCACTAATACTTGGCCCTGTAACTGTCTATGCTGTAAGTAAAACCATTGTCTTGTTCACATGTCTGAAGAGTCATCATTTTTCTCATTTAAACAGTTCTTTAAGACTTAGTTATGACACTTATTCACAGTCTTTATGTAAAGATGTTGTGTCTTGTACTTGCAATTTGTATTATATATTTGTTTTATTTATTTATTTAATCATTTATTATTATTATTATTATTATTATTATTATTATTATTTTAATTAATTAATTAATAATTTTTATTTTATTTTTTATTTTTGGTTGGGTCTTTCCAGCTGACAGGTTTTGTCTGAACACAAGCATGACAAATAATACCAGAAGCATCGGGTAAGGTCCTGAGGATTCTTAATTCAGGATTTCCTTGTGGCAGAATTATCCACTACGAGAACAAGATCACCAGGTACCAAATGTCCTTTCAATTTCTGCCACCCATTTTGTGGGTGAAAAATCATTATCTTTCACAAAAACTCCTAGATACATTATTTCGTGAACAGGTGTTTCGTAGTCTGTCTCCAAGAGATTTGGGCCATCCGATGGTTTAATAATTGGCCGTTAATAATGTCTTCAACTTTACACACAATTGTGAACCCTAACCCACACACAACTTTGTGAAGACCTTAATCATCTAATACCTAATAGTGTTAGTCTTAGGTGTCCCAATGAAGTTTGTACCACTGTCTAATCAAATGATTTACAAAGAAGAATCTCTGTCTTTCTACCTCTTAAGTTCAAATCTCTGCTTAAAGACTTTGCACAAGTTTGCAAAACTATTTGGATAAGTGAAATGTTCTGAAATAAAGTGTTTCTTACCGTTTTATCACTTTTCTCTGACTTGATCTTCACTGGAACGATAGCGTTTACGGTTTCTGGCACCAGTGTATTCACAAGTTTCGTGACCTGTTGAAGTAGTAATTGTAGTAGGTTTCTTCTTGCATCTGTTGGATGTCGAACTGTTCTCCTTTTGAATGTGCAATAGTGATGCGCGAATGGCGGTTATATCCGCGGGCGCTGCGGGTCGGGTAATAAAAAAAAAAAAATGCATTCTGATTACTTGCGGGTGGGACGCGGGTGGATGAGATAAATCAATAATAATGCAAATATGAGCTACATTTTCTAAAATATGAACCTGTTTTAAAAACTCTTTTGATCAGGCAAACGATTTTGTGTGTGTGTGTGTGTGTGTGTGTGTGTGTGTGTGTGTGTGTGTGTGTGTGTGTGTGTGTGTGTGTGTACTTGTTTTTGCTACATAGTGGGGACCAAATGTCCCCACAATGATAGTAAAACCTGAAATTTTTGACATTGTGGGGACCGGCCTGCGGTCCCCACAATGTTAAAAAATGATTAAAAATAGTAAATGATGTTTATCTGAAAGTGTAACGATGCAAACATGTTTTCTGTGAGGGCTAGGTTTAGGGTTAGGGTTGGGTTAGGGGATAGACAATATCGTTTGGTCAGTACAAAATCTATAGAAGTCTATGGAAAGTCCCCACAATTCACAAAAACAAACGTGTGTGTGTGTGTGTGTGTGTGTGTGTGTGTGTGTGTGTGTGTGTGTGTCTGTTCGCCTGTTCGAAAAGTTGTGACAGAAAAAAAAAGACATTCCAGATAAAGTTTGAAGGGAGTTACGCCTATGTTAATGCTATTGAGTAGGGTAATATGCAGTGGTGTAGTGCAGAACCTGCGTATTCCCATTTCTTTATCAGTCGGCTTTGCGTACCCACTTCTAAATTCCCTCTGATGCGCATCATTCGGTAGTGTCCTGCATTAGCCGAAATCATGACAAGCCACCATTTCTAATTAAAGCATATGTGAATAAATGCAAATATTCGCTCAAAACACACAGCAAAGACGGTAAGGACCGTGGCGCCGGCTTCTTTTTGAAATATGTTTGATGATTGCGCCTGATGCGCCCGCATCAGATTTGCTGCCTGTTCATACGCGAGAGCATGTCAAGGGAGGTAAGCCGAGTATTAAAATAAAAACTGATTACCAATTTGAATCAGTACATTATAACGAAAACAATACATTAAAATGTAAAGAATTAGATTTTTACGATCAGAAATTTCTTAAACTGGATGAACCCCTGTAAACTTTTGTTCACGGATCCAGTAGGCGTTCGAACACCCAACCGATTTCATCAGAGATTGCGGAGAGTCGCGTCCAGATGTCAGTTAACGTTATTCTTTTTAGCGTGGCATTGGCTTAAACGCACGAGTGATTAAGCGTAAAAGTGTGCAGGGATTTGCAGATCAGCTGAATCTGCTGTTAAAAATGAACCACCCATTCATCTCATCATTATCCAAAACTAAGAAGTAGAATAATTGTAAATGACCATCGGGTGCGGTTATCTAAATCAGAGAAAAATACAGGTAGGTGCGGGCGGATAATTTATTTGAAGCTGCGGATTCGGGTGACGTTAGAGCTCATCCGCGCATCTCTAATGTGCAAAATGCTTGGGTCACTCCTTGCAATAAAGGTCTGTCTTTTAAATGCAAGTGTCTTGCGGGCTTTGCTCAAGTTGCCTTGCGTATTTTTGTTTGTAGACGTTTTATCTTTGAATACTTGTTTTAAATGTAAGCATCAAGCACAAAGTATGGTTCTTTTCAATGAGAGAGCATGTGAGCACCCAACACAAGTTGTTTTGTCAAGGTTTTTATTTAATTTTTTCCCCCTTTTTGTCTCGTTTTTCAGTACAGACACTTGTAATGAAGCAATTTACTTTAAGTAACCTTTTTTTGTGGCTATTCTAAAGATTTGCTTTTCTTTCCAGCACTTTCTAGCCTCTAGCTTTTGAATTTCTATGAACAAGGCATCCTTTTTTTTTTTTTTTTTTTTTTTTTTTTAACGTTGGCTTGAAGGTTATGTTCCCTTAACTCAAATCATTCTGGTGGGAAATTTGTAGAAGAAACCAATAAAAATTGGTCTTTCTGCAGTGTTTAACTCTTTCTCAGTGTATTTAAAAAAAAAAAAAAAAAAAAAAAATTAAGTTGTGCTGTCTTATACAACCTTCGATCAACCAGTTGTAGGTTGTATGTACTATGCAATGAGCAGAATGGGGTCGATGGTGCATATCCAAAACTACAAGCTCAGTCATCAGATGGGGTGCCATAAATTTGGTGATGAAACATGAGGCTACCCAATGTATTTAACTGCACAGCTTTAGGGGATGGTTGATCATTTGGTGTGTTATTGTAATCAATTTTTAACCACCTAATCTCACATTTTAACAGGTCTTAAAGAGACTACATGTTTGTGTTGCTGCTTAATCTAGTTTTTATTTGAACTTTCTTTCTTTTATATCTTCTAGTCTTGAATTTTTGTCTATTTGTGCTTGTCAAACTTGTGTATGGTTTAAACGGCTTTGTACATAACCCATTTGTATTTATGCTGCTTTGTGTGGTATTTATACCCCATTGGTCTGTGCTCGTTTTATACTGTTTTGTACTGTTCTCTGTGTATGATGGTTCTTCAGTCTATTTGACTTCATTTATTTAAATCCTTAGCTTATGTCTTTTGTACAGCTTTGTGCCTTGGGTTTTGCTTTGTATAATGCTTTTATAAAAAATGGTCTATAATGCTTTAAAGTTGCTTTCAAAGAGTTGCTTTGTGTAAACTAAGTCAATGCCCTTCTGTTCTTGTGGTCTTATCCTTTTGTTACAAACATTTGATCTTTAAGGTCTTAAACCATACACTGAACACTGAAGTATTTGCTATGGTACTGGGACTATAAGAGTTAGGATTGTATTTAATTGTATTGCATAATATTGCAATTGCTTTGTTGTGCTGTGAAATTTGATTTTGATTTTGAACTTGTGTCCTTGACTAGAAACTTGTGCCCTTTATGTTGTTAGCACTGATTCAGAAGCCTCAGCCTGTTATGATCAAACTTCAATACCAGTACAAAGACTGTATATAAGACAATTATTATATTTATTTATGGCCTTTACTTAATATAATTTGAGCACAACCCTGTTTGTCACATGCATTACTCCAGTTTCATGTGCTGGAACCAGGATTTGACCATAGGACATAATGATACTCTCCAATCACATCGACAAGTGTCTTCTCCAGATATTAAGGTGTTCTAGCTTTATTTGCTGTGTGACCTTTTGTAAATGTGGAGAGCTTTTAAAGTATACATACTGATTAAATCTGGTGTCCATTTGTGTATGTGTTACTAGGTTGAGCTAGGTTCCTGTGAGTTTATCAATCTTTCAGCACAGCCTTTGATCAGCCACTGGTAAATGAAATTGAGCTGAAGTTGAATTTAACAGTCTGTGTGCACTTAAAAAGCTTTTGGCCTGTTTGATTACTGGTTGGTTTATGAAACCAATATTGGCGAATTGAGATTTTGTTGGTTAATGTCGCCACAGTGAACACAGCTTTTATTCCCTGTATTGCGTTCATGTATAAAAATGTGCTCATGACTTTGCCCATTTTTGTTGTCTTATGCGTTTGTGGTCTTGTGCTTTTATTTAACCTTTTTTTGTGTGTTCTATGGACTCGTGCAGTCCAGAGGTTAAGCGGTTAAGCAGGTTCGGCAGGCCAGAGGTTAAGCGGTTATGTTTTTGGAGAATACAACGATCTCCCCCCATCACAGTCTCACCAGACTGTGTGGTTTAGAATAGGGAGGTCGAGGAAAGGCACGGGCCGGCGCATATTTTTTTTTGATTGGATAAAGTTTGATTCCTATTCGGGATGGGAGGTTGTCTATTTAAAGAGAAACTATCCCTTAAAATTGTCGCCTAATTCGGCCTAGTATTATTTTAGTAAGAGGAATACGAAGTTTTACACTTGACTTGGTCCAGATCAGCGAATCAAGCTTCCAGCTTGATAATCCGGGCCTGGCATCGCACTCCCTCTAAACTATATTAATTGGTTTCAATAAAGTTAATACAATGTTTATGTTTTAATGAGACATGTTGGACTATGTTCCTATTGGCTTTACTATGTTTCCTTCTATGATGTTACCCTATCTGAGCGTTGGTCACTAGGGCTAGAAAGGCTAGGTTTCAGGTCCATAGGGCTACAAATGGTAGGTTTAGGCTAAGTGTTGGTTCGGGACTAGATTTAGTGATTAGGTCTACGAATGGTAGGGTTAGGCTTAGGGTTGGGTTAGGTATCTAAGGATTAGATACCAGGGACCAGGTCTGACCTCGGTTAGGCTCTGGCCCACATTTCCGAAGCCCGCTTCATGTCCCACAAGAGGAAGAGATCTCTGTAACAGCCCCCCGACTTGTCTCAATTCTCCCAATTGTTCTGTATGTTGTCTCTACATGTCTGTGTCTTTTTAACTCTTATCAAGTAGGTGTGTATTTTTATTATTTGTTGTTATTTATTATATCTTACATATGAATCTTATATGTTAATTACTGTCTGTGTTTTGTATATAAGTGTTTATTTAATACTACCATTGTGATGTACACTTTATTTACTAATAATTTATATAATGTGTGCATGTCCCCAATCATGATTGATGCTATATGGTTTTTATACATCAAACAAATTCCCAACTATGTTGATTTAAAAATTAGTCATACCTATCTGACCCTTTGACCCCAATTTCTTAGCCCTTTTCCTGTATGTTTTTCCAATTAAATAACAAATAGTGATTAAAAAAATGAATAAAGGGGATTATGAAATTACAAATTTTGATAATTTAGGGTTCAAACACTTGGGGTTCAGACATCTAGGGTTCAGACACTTATGAAATTACAAATTTTGATAATTTAGGGTTCAAACACTTGGGGTTCAGACATCTAGGGTTCAGACACTTATGAAATTACAAATTTTAAATTTTTAGGGTTCAAACACTTAGGGTTCAGACACTTATGATTCACCATCTAAGGGCTACCTATCTGACCCTTTGACCCCAATTTCTTAGGGTTAGGGTTAGGGTTAGGTTAGAAAAATTACAACAGCTCCCCCCAACCTAGCACCCTTCTAGGAAGGTTTGGAGTAGGGAGACTGAGGAGAATGCACGGGCCGACGCATGTCTGACTATACCAAGGAAGCCTTTATCCATCTCCCATTTCAGGAGAACAGCCTTATTAGGCATGGGGCTAAGAATGTGGAAGACCAGGATCTCGGTTTTGGTTAGATTTAGTGCGAAGGTTGGTTCGAAGTTCGATCTGAACATCGATCGGTTCTGGGAACGCAAAGTTTTTGACTAAACTTACTCCGGACCAGCGAATCAGGCAGTAACCCGAAAGTTAGGGTTAGGGTTAGGGTTAGGGTTAGGTTAGGGAACTGAAGATCCAGAGGCCAGGACCTGCCTGACCCCGGTTATGCTCTGGCTCACACTTCAGCTGCCCGCTTCATGAACCTATTTGGAATCTGTATCCCAGCCCCCTCCTCCTCACTCCCCCACTTCTAACGGGTTAAAGTTTCTTTTTATTATTATAATTATTATTATTATATTTATTCAAAAAAGAAGAATTCAAATAATCGAATGTACTTAATTAGGGTTAGATTGGGTAGGGGTGTGCCAGTTGGGTTTATGGTAGTCTGGTGTGCACCCTTGAGGGTTACCATCATTTAGGGTTAGAAAATGTGGGGTTTTGAGAACCAGGGTTATCAATTTTTAGGTGTTAGGCATCCGGGAGAAGGATGCATCAGGGATATGAAAATATAAAATTATCTCATCCTCCCTGCACGTCCTCTAAAAAAGAGAACACTGGCGATTAATTATCCAACCAAAAGAGGAGTTCAAATAATGAATGTGATTAATTAGGGTTAGATTGGTTAGGGGTGTGCCAGTTAGGGTTATGGCAGTCCGGTGTGCACCCTGGAGGGTTACCATCATTTAGGGTTAGAAAATGTGGGGTTTTGAGAACCAGGGTTATCCGTTTTAGGTGTTAGGCGTCCGGGGGGAGGATGCATTAGGGGTCA
>NC_066884.1:39232636-39433035 GCF_022985175.1 Labeo rohita | reverse complement strand
ACTAATAAAAGCATGAAGATGTGTGGTGTGTGTGTGTGTGTGTGTGTGTGTGTGTGTGTATGTGTGTAGATGTATATAGATTTGGTGAGCTGCATCAAAAAAATAGATGCATCAAGCTATTTAATATCAACAATCATAACAACAAGTGCAACTCACCATTATAAGTATGTGGATTTGATCTCATTTTCACTCTGATATTCATCTACACAGCTGTCCTCCAGGATTTTGATGAGAGTTGACAGTGTGCTATTTGGGTCCAGTGGAGTCACTAGAGGGACATTCACACCTCTATCATTGAAAATAAGATTTTGCAAGGTCATGGCTAACACTGAGTCAATACCTAAGTCAAAAAGATGCACATCATCATTCAGCTCATCCATCTCAACACCAGTCGTTTCACCAATCATGAACCTCAGATAATCATGTGGTGAGTTTGATGTCATGGATTTCTCAGTTTTAGACATGTTTACTCCAGCTTTACTAATGGCTTTCTGTGCAATTTTGAACAACCGTACATTCATTGATTTGTTTTGACTGAGAATGTTATTCCAGGTGTTTTTGAAATTGAATTTGCATACAACCTGTTGAGGTTTGTTGATCAGGAGGCACTGCTTAAGGCTTTCATGGATTTCTGGAATCTCCAAAAGCATGATTCCCTTTGCCTCCAGAAATCTTTAAAAATGGCCTTTGTTCAACAGAAGACCATGATTCAAAGCCCCCCAACTAATGTCCAGATTAATGGTCCAGAAAGCCCAGAACTGTCCAGAAAGCCCAATGTTTCTGCGATACTGACAGAAAGTGTCCATGAACGTATTAACTGTCATGAGTCGGGTTTGATTCTAGTTCTTTTCTTTGTCTTGCCCTCTATCCTTGACTCAGCTGTTCGCGGTCGCAATCAGCACTCGCGCTGATTGGGACAGCACCTGTTTCTTCTTTGCGCTGATTTCCCAGCCTATTTCTCTCTGCTTGCTCCTAGGCTTTTCGCTAGATTATTGTGCTCTGCTACTGTTCCGTCTGTGTGTTTACGCTCAGGATGAAGTCTAATCATCTTGTGTATTGTCATAGTCGTGTCATGTCTTGTCACGCTATTTACCCGCATTCTGTCCAGGAATCCAGTTGCCTGCCGCTGCTGCTCACTCCCCTTTGGACTCCGCTCTCTGGACCTGTCTACACAGCCTAGTGTGTCGCCCCACGCCCTGCTGTCCGGGACTGCCTATCCGTCTCAAGTTTTTTCCTTGGTTCCTGTTTTTTCCTGAGTTTTTTTCTCCAGTATTGCATACGCCCTTTTGGCCAGTGAACCGCATACTGCCTTTGTTGAGTTGAAGATAAATAAACACCTTGTTTTTGACCAGCCTTTGCGTTTGGGTCCTTTTGTCCTGACAGAATAATCTGGCCATGAATATGGACCCAGCGAAGGAGACTCCCATCCATTCTGCGGTCGAGTTACAGGGCGCCATGCTGGGGCGGCATGAAGAGGAACTCGCCGGCGCAAGGTACGCTGTGGAAAGCTTGTCAGCCCAGGTGACGGAGTTGACTAATCAGCTGCAGAACCGCCAGCCTAAGCTACCGGTCATGCCACAGACACGCAACTACCCTGAGCCACGAATCAATAACCCACCTTGTTTTTCGGGACAGCCCACAGAATGC
Source organism: Labeo rohita (assembly GCF_022985175.1). NCBI lineage: Eukaryota > Metazoa > Chordata > Actinopteri > Cypriniformes > Cyprinidae > Labeo > Labeo rohita. The sequence continues at coordinate 39,431,388 of NC_066884.1, read as the reverse complement.
CGAGCCTTTTTAACGCAGTGTGAGGTGTTTTTTTCCCTCCAACCATCTACCTATGCAGGGGACCATTCCAAGGTAGCTTACGTCATCTCTCTCCTTACCGGGCGGGCTCGTGACTGGGCAGCGGCAGTGTGGGAGTCAGAGGCTGAGTGTTGTGGGCAATTCTCTCTTTTTAAAGAAGAGATGTTAAAGGTTTTTGACCGCTCTGTTTATGGACACGAGGCGTCTCGACAACTTGCTACACTTCGCCAGGGCAGGCGGTCTGCTGCTGACTTCGCCATTGAATTCTGCACCTTAGCTGCCACTTGCGAGTGGAATGAACCAGCTCTCACGGCTCGCTTCTTGGAGGGTCTCACTGGAGAAATCAAGGAGGAGATTCTGGCCCGTGATCTGCCTTCCAGCCTTGACCAGCTGGTGGAAATGGGTTATTCGCCTTTACAAATACTTTGAATTGCGTCACCGCGCACTAGCACCCGGTCCTGAACCACAGCCTCTATCATCTACCGTCACTCTCCCCTCGGTGACCTCGTCTGAACCCGAGCCAATGCAAATGGGAGGTCTTCATATTACTGCTGCGGAGCGCCAACGTTGCATCCTGGAGAGACTGTATGTATTGGGCGCTCAGGGGCATTTCGTCACTAGATGTCCAGTAAAAGGGACCGCTCGCCAGTAGACTGGAGAAATACCTTGCCGATTCGTTAGCCGCCGGTACTATTGTTCCATCCACCTCTCCCGCCGGTGCAGGGTTTTTTTTCGTTAAGAAGAAGGATGGTTCCCTGCGTCCATGTATAGATTATCGTGGCCTTAACGAGATAACGATCAAGAATCGGTACCCATTACCACTTACGTCGTCAACCTTCGAGGTTCTGCAGGGAGCTAGAATCTTTACTAAACTCGACCTTCGTAATGCATATCATTTAATGTGCATTGTGAAAGAAAAATTCATTTTACTCATCTATGTGCTTATGGAATATTGTGTAAGAGTCTGCTTTATTTAACCTGCTATAAGAATGACATAAGAGAAGGGTGTTAGGTTCCTAAATATAAAGATTTGATTCTTGGGAGTATGACATAGCATAATGTATTTGTTTGACTCTTAGTATGTGTGGAAAGTTACCAGTTAGGAGATGTAACCTTGAAGGCTAGGGAAGAGATATAAATTGGAGTGAGCCCTCCCTTCTGGGTTGCACTCTGATGAATGAAACAAAATTGAGTGGACAGAGGAGGCAGCCGAGGCATTTGTGAACATGAAAGTTCAACTGTCTCTGGCGCCAACTTTGGGTCTACCAGTACCAACTAAGCTTTTTGTTCAGATGGTGGATAAGAAAAATGGGTTTATGACTTCTGTTCTCTTGCAGCATCATGGGGACAGACTGTGACCTGTGGCCTATTTTTCAAGCAAGTTAGATCCAGTCGCAGCAGGTCTGCCACGGTGTCTGAGGGCAGTGCCGTCTGCTGAGAAGGCCTTGATGGCGTCTAGAGAATTTGCAGGGTACTCTGACCTGACACTGATGGTGCCACACACAGTGTCCATGATTCTGCAAGAACAAAAAACATTGCACTTATCGACGGTTCGTTGGTTACGATACCATACTATCTTGCTCGAATCCTGCCACCCTCCTTCCAATGGAGGAGGATGGGGAGGAACATCACTGTCGTTTGACAGCGCTCGATCAAGTGTGTACGCCACGTCCAGATCTTTTGGACACACCACTTGAAAATTGCGAAAACGTCCTCTTTGTGGATGTTCCATGTTCAGAGATCCACAAACAGGTCAAAATAAAGTGGGCTATGCTGTGACGACAGAATTTGAAACAGTGACCTCTGTCTCACTGCCATCAAACTATTCAGCACAAGCAGCAGAGTTTGTGGCTTTAACAGAGACGTGCAAATTCATGACAAACAAATGTGTCACCATTTACACTGACTCACGTTACGCTTTTGGAGTTTCGCAGGATTTTGGAGCACTGTGGAAACAGAAAATTTTTAAAGTCAGATGGGCGCCCAATATTACATGCTCCTCTTGTGGCAGCTTTACTAGAAGCCATTTTGCTGCCAGACAAGATAGCAATTTGTATATGTGCAACACACACAAATAACAAAGGTTCTGTATCAACAGGAAACCGTCAGAGCAGACGCGGCAGCGAAGGCAGCGGTGGCTAAACAGCCAAAAGAAACAGAGTGTACTTTGTTATCTGAAAATAACCTTGATGTTTCTTCTTACTTACAGAGCATGCAGACTTTTTCTTTAGGAGCAGAGAAAGGCCAGGGGAAACAATCCGGATGTGCACTGACCAATGGTGTTTGGATGAGCTGTGATGGCAAGCCTTGTTTACCCGACACTTCTTTGCTCATTATGCTAAGACGATGCATGGTCCAACCGAAAGGGGGAATGGTTGTACAAATTAAAGAACCGTGGTTTACAAATGGGGTTCACAACATTCGCAGACAATTTTTGTAAAAGATGTGTCATTTGTAACACTCACAATGTGGAAAAAGTGACAAAAATGTCCCAAGCAGCAGCAGTAGGAAAGGCTCTGTTGACTGACATTCAGCTCAGGTGGAGCGATAAAATGATAAAATACTATAAGAAAAAAAATCTAATTGGCCTAGTGTTGTGAGGAAACTGGATTGACATGGGTTAAGGCACTCCCAACTGTTCTCATGGACATGAGAATGAGAAAGAGATCCAGGGTAAACCTGAGCCCATTTGAAATTCTCTTTGGTAGACAACCATTTATGGGAATGGAAGGGGGCAAACAACAGCTGCCATCAACAGAATTGTGTGAGCATGACATGTTGAGTTACTGCAAGGAAATGTCTTCTCTGTTGTCTAATGTCTGTGTGCAGGTGACTTGCATGACATTAAATCTGGTGACTTCGTGGTGGTGTAAGACCTGAGGAGAATGAGCTGGAAAGCAAAAAGGTGGTTGGAGCTGTTAAAGGTGCTTCTGATCACCCACACGGCTGTGAAGGTAACTGAAAGAACCACATGGATTCATGCCAGCCACTGTAGAAAAGTCCCATCTACACCCCAGGAGGAGGAACAGATGGAGAAAAAAAAGAGATTTGAGGCACATGTCAACAAATGCCAAAGTCCGGTTAAACACAAAGTGCTTATACTCACATGAAAATGGCCGTAAAAGAAGGTTAAGCAAGCAAACAATTAATGGTTTAAATGATTAAATGGTTTAAATGATTAAATTTGTGGGGAGAATGGGGATACGGGCTGTGTAATACTGTGTTACCAGTTTTGGCAGGAGGATTGTTACTAGGCCTTCCATGTATTTTTCAGCTTGTATCCAGCTCAGTACAGAGACTGGTGAAAACTAGTATATCCCATTAAATGGTTAAATTTGATCTAATAACATGTTTTTGAACATGGGTGAAGATGAGCTAACGATAGTAGAAGTTACAGTGAAATGCATTAAATGACTTAATGAGACAATAATTGCTATTGAAATTATGGGGCATTTAGTCTTGATAAGCCTATGATAATGATAATCTATATCTATATCTCTATACATATATATATATATATATATATATATATATATATATATTGTCACGAATCTGGTCGGTGTCCCGTTGTCCGCTTACCACCAGATGTCACTCTCACCTCACCTACACACTCTGACTGTTGCACCACACTCCAGACTGCATCTCCCATCCTCCACCGCACTGATTGCGTCAGCCCCCGTGACCAATCAGGCGTTCTATAAAAGCCCCGGTCCTTCCCAGTGCACTTCACGGATTGTTGAATTGTTGTATTTGTTAGCGTTTGCCTAGTTTCTTGTTCCTAGTTCCTAGTTTTTGTTCTCCCGCCTGGTTATCTCGTTATCGTCTGTCTAGCCGCCTGCCTTTTCAGACTATCGCTCATCTTCCTGGACTATTCTCTCGTCTCGCCTCCTATATTCCTGTTTACTGTTGTTTGACCCTGCCTGTATGACCATGTATCTGTCTCGTCCATGTAATAAAAGCTTGCAAGTGGATCCGCTCGCCTCTCGTCGTTCACTCCCTGTAACAGAACAATCCGTCACAACAGGATCCAGCAGCTTCACCCCCGGACAATCTTTCGATATGGACACTGACAGAATTCTTTGCAGAATCAAACAAGGACCGCACACACTTGATCAATACATCCGTGAGTTTCTTTCGATTGCCAACTATTCCACTCTCCCTGACTGTATAAAAATTGAGATTTTTTGTGACGGCGTGAACCAGCCCCTCCGTGCGCGACTGAGACGCGAGGGCCCGCGCTCGTCACTGGAGGCATTTCTGAACTTTGCGCTGTTGTGTGTGGGTTCGCCGTGCACTGTGGGGGTCGCGCAGAAGGAACGCGACAACGCGGTAATGGCGCCCGCGCGTCCCACTCGCAAATTGGCGGTCATGCCGGAGCACGATCCCACAAACACGTTTGCCGCCTGGATCGCTCGTGAAATGGCAGCCGTGCAGGAGCGCGCTGAAATGCGGTGCCCGTTCACAAGATGGCGGCAGCACCGGCGCGCGCTCACAAGATGGCGGCGACGGCGGAGCCCGTTCACAAGATGGCGGCGGAAACAGAGCTCCGTCACGTCACAGCTGCCATACCAGAGCTATATGGAGTTACAGCTGCATTTCCTGAGTCAAGTCAAGTTTCCAAGTCAAGTCAAGTTGCAGCTGTGTTTCCTGAGTCAAGTCGAGTTTCCAAGTCAAGTCAAGGTACAGCTGCATTTCCTGAGTCAAGTCAAGTTTCCAAGTCAAGTCAAGTTGCAGCTGTGTTTCCTGAGCCACTGCACAAGATGGCTGCCACGCCAGAGCCACTGCACAAGATGGCTGCCACGCCAGAGCCACTGCACAAGATGGCCGCTGTCTCCAAGCAACTGCACAAGATGGCCGCCGTCTCCAAGCAACTGCACAAGATGGCCGCCGTCACCAAGCCACTCCACAATATGGCCGCCATTACTGAACCTGTGGTCAGCACCCGGACGCCACCTGTGGTCATGATGGCCCACGTGCTGGACACACCTCTAGTGACGGTATGGGCAGCAAAAATGGTGCTCCTTCATGCTGCGGCGGCTACCCCAGAGTCAAGTCAAGACACAGAGTCAAGCCAAGTCACAGCTGTTCCCCACGAGTCAAGTCAAGTCACAGCTGTTCCCCACGAGTCAAGCCACGTTACAGCTGTTGTTCCTGAGTCAAGCCATGTTGTTCCTGAGCCAGGCCATGTGGTTCAGGAGTCAAGTCCCGTTACAGCGGATCTCCATGAGCCAAGTCAGGTTACAGCAGGTCCTCATGAGCCAAGCCATGCTGCTGCTGTTTTTCCAGAGCCAAGTCAAGCTTCAGCCGCTGCTCCAGAGTCAAGTCAGACTACGGCTGTAGCTTCCAGGTCCAGTCAAGCCTCCAGGTCCAGTCAAGCCTCCAGGTCCGGTCAAGCTTCCAAGTCCGGTCAAGCTTCCAAGTCCAGTCAAGCTTCCAAGTCCAGCAATGTCAAAGCGGTCGTTTCTGCGTCAAGCAACGTCAAGGCGGTCGTTCCTGAGTCAAGCAAGGTAACAGCCGTGGTTCCTGAGTCAAGTGAAGTCAATGATCTTCTCAAGCCAGTTCAAGTCACCGCTGGTCTTCACGTGTCAGATCAAGTCACTGCTGATCTCCATGAGCCAAGTCAAGTCACCGCTGGTCTCCATGAGTCAAAGCAGTTCACTACTGTTCTTCACGAATCGAGTCAAGTCACAGCCAATCTCCAAGAACCAAGTCAAACCACAGCTGATCTTCATGAGCCAAACAAAGTTATTGCTGCTGCTCCAGAGTCCAGTCATGTCCCGCCTGACGGCCCAGAGTCCAGTCACGTCCCGCCTGACGGCCCAGAGTCCAGTCACGTCCCGCCTGACGGCCCAGAGTCAAGTCACGTTCCGCCTGACGGCCCAGAGTCAAGTCACGTCCCGCCTAACGGCCCAGAGCCTCGCCATGTTTCGTTTGACTGCCCAGAGCCACGCCATGTCTCGTCTGACATCTCAGGGCCACGGCCTGTCATGACGGCCAGCGTGCTGGACCCACCACTAGTGTCAGTGAGTGCTGCAAACATCCCAGTGGCATTAACACCTTCTAAAACCACCATTAAAGAGGTCCTGCCACCCGCCGCTGCTCTTCCCTTAATGGCAGTTGCCTTTTGGTGTGTGTGGGCTGCACACTCAGCTCCTGAGGTCACGTCTGTTCCCGAGTCTGCCCCTGAGGTTACGTCTGATCACAAGCCAGCTCAAAAGCTCCCGCCTGATCACAAGCCTGCTCCAGAGCTCCCGTCTGATCAAAAGTCTGCTCTAGAGCTCCCCTCACTTGGAGAAGCTATGCCAATGCCTCCTGAGGTGTCAGCCTTGACTGTAGATCCTCCCATGGAGGCGGCATCCCTCTACAACCTCTCTGCTTCTCCCCTTATTCTGTCTGCCTCCTCTGTCTCTGCCGTTCCTAGGTCCCAGGCCATAACGCGGTTTCCTGCTCCAGAGGTCCCGCCTGGTCTCAAGTCAGCTCCAGAGGCCCCGTCTGGTCTCAAGTCAGCTCCAGAGGCCCTGTCTGGTCTCAAGTCTGCTCCAGAGGTCCCGTCTGGTCTCAAGTCTGCTCCAGAGGACCCGTCTGGTCTCAAGTCTGCTCCAGAGGTCCCGTCTGGTCTCAGGGCTGCTCCAGAGGCCTTCCCCATCAGAGAAGCTGCGCCAATGCCTCCAGAGGTGTCAGTGTCGACTGTAGAACCTCCTATGGAGGCGGCGTTATCCTGTGGTCTCTCTGCTTCTCTCCCTGTTCTCTCTGCCTCCTCTGTCCCTGCTCTCCCCAGGTCCCAGTCCATGACGCGAGTTCCTGCTCAGCCCTGGAGGGCTCTGGCGCCTCCTGTTCTGCCCTGGAGGGCCTCGACGCCTCCTGTTCTGCCTCCTGTTCCGCCCTGGAGGGTTCCTGCACCTCCTGCTCCGCCTCCGGTTCCGCCCTGGAGAGCTCCTGCTCCGCCTCCGCCCTGGAGGGCTCCTGCGCCTTCTGCTCCGCCTCCAGCTCCGCCCTGGAGGGCTCCTGCACCTCCTGCTCCGCCCTGGAGGGCCCCTGCTCCGCCTCTGCCCTGGAGGGCTCCTGCGCCTCCTGCTCCGCCTCCGGCTCCGCCCTGGAGGGCTCCTACTCTGCCTCCGGCCCCGCCCTGGAGGGTACCTGCTCTGTCGGTCCTGCCTCAATCACTGGGCCTCCCACATGGACCTGGCCCTCCAGCCCTCGCCCTGGACTGTTGTTCCCTTCGAGCATCTGGAAGCCGCTCCTTGGGGGGGGCTATGTCACGAATCTGGTCGGTGTCCCGTTGTCCACTCACCACCAGATGTCACTCTCACCTCACCTACACACTCTGACTGTTGCACCACACTCCGGACTGCATCTCCCATCCTCCACCGCACTGATTGCGTCAGCCCCCGTGACCAATCAGGCGTTCTATAAAAGCCCCGGTCCTTCCCAGTGCACTTCACGGATTGTTGAATTGTTGTATTGTTAGCGTTTGCCTAGTTTCTTGTTCCTAGTTCCTAGTTTTTGTTCTCCCGCCTGGTTATCTCGTTATCGTCTGTCTAGCCGCCTGCCTTTTCGGACTATCGCTCATCTTCCTGGACTATTCTCTCGTCTCGCCTCCTATATTCCTGTTTACTGTTGTTTGACCCTGCCTGCACGACCATGTATCTGTCTCGTCCATGTAATAAAAGCTTGCAAGTGGATCCGCTCGCCTCTCGTCATTCACTCCCTGTAACATATATATATATATATATATATTATTTGCTTGCAAGAAAACCAGGGCCTGTACCCACGAAAACAACCTTAGCATGTTTTCTCTTATTTCACAATTTTAAGAGGGTGATCAATTATATGAAAATCAGAAATGAAGAGTATAAATGTGAGGTGATGACTTAAATTTGCTTTGAGATTTGAAATTGTAAGTAACACTCATGTTTGGTGTCTGTGTAGTGACTGAGGGTCTGACCCATGTCAGGAATGCAATAACAGTGCTTATTCGTTTAGCCCGGCTAGTGAATGTGGTGATTTAGGATTATTCTAACCATTATTTTAATCAAACATTTTAATTTAATTTAGTGAGTAGTTATCAATGAACGATAAAAAGGGGGAAATTGTGAAAGAAAAATTCATTTTAATCATCTATGTGCTTATGGAATATTGTGTAAGGGTCTGCTTTATTTAACCTGCTATAAGAATGACATAAGAGAAGGGTGTTAGGGTCCTAAATATAAAGATTTGATTCTTGGGAGTATGACATAGCATAATTTATTTGTCTGACTCTTACTATGTGCGGAAAGTTACCAGTTAGGAGATGTAACCTTGAAGGCTAGGGAAGAGATATAAATTGGAGTGAGCCCTCCCTTCTGGGTCGCACTCTGCAGTAACCTGTGTTTCTGTATGACTGTCTGACCTTCTTTGCAAAGAATAAATTATAAAAGACATTTGACTGAGTTTGTCTCTTACTTTGGTTTTTTTATTTTGCCACAACAGCATCAAGGAGGGGGACGAGTGGAAGACAGCTTTTAACACTCCCCTTGGCCACTTCAAGTACCAGGTTCTTCCGTTCGGGCTCGTCAACGCCCCAGCTCTCTTTCAAGCGCTCGTGAATGACATCTTGAGGGACATGCTTAATATTTTAATTTTTGTCTACTTGGACGACATTCTTATTTTTTCGTCCTCCCCCCAAGAACACGTTCAACATGTATGTTGTGTGCTCCAATGCTTGTTGGAGAACCGACTTTTTGTTAAAGCCGAGAAGTGCGTTTTTCACGCTAGTTCTGTAACATTTTTAGGCTCAGTCGTGTCCACTGATGGCGTCAATATGGATCTGGCTAAGGTGCGTGCTGTTTCTGATTGGCCTGTCCCAGATTCTCGCACAGCTCTCCAAAGATTTCTGTGCTTCGCTGGAGTCACTCTTCCAGACACGCTGCGCACCCTGGCATTAAGGGGACCTTTTTGGTGGCCAGCTTTGGTCAAGGACGTACGTTGTTTTGTTATTTCATGTTCTGTCTGTGCTCAGTCTAAATCTAGCAATGCTCGTCCCACCGGTCGGCTTCGTCCCCTTCCTATCCCATCTCGTCCTTGGTCACATATCACCTTAGACTTCGTAACAGGATTGCCACCCTCAGCAGGTAATTCTGTAATTCTTATGGTTGTTGATCGATTTTCCAAGGCAGCTCATTTTATCCCCCTCCCAAAACTCCCCTCCGCTAGAGAGACTGCGTTAACCGTGTTTGATCATGTTTTTAAGATTCACGGACTACCCTCTGACGTGGTCTCCGACAGGGGCCCTCAATTTGTCTCTCAGTTTTGGAGGGAATTCTGTCGACAGATTGGGGCAACCACCAGTCTAAGTAATCTTCCCCTTCAATCTCAGTCTCGCAAACTAGCGCCTAGCGCTCCCCCCCTGTCTTTGCCGAAGGTTCTCCTGTCTTTAAGGTCAAGAGATTGCTGGCTGTCCGCCCTCAGGGAAGGGGTTTTCAGTACCTGGTTGATTGGGAGGGGTACGGCCCGGAGGAGAGATGCTGGATCCCAGCCCGGGACATTCTGGACCGCTCGCTCATCGAGGACTTCCTTCACTCTCGCCAGCCTTTTGCCTCGGGAGTGCCAGGGGGCGCTCCTCGGGGGAGGGGTACTGTCATGAGCCGGGTTTGATTCTAGTTATCTGTTCTTTTCTTTGTCTTGCCCTCTATCCTTGACTCAGCTGTTCACCTGTTTCTTCTTTGTGCTGATTTCCCAGCCTATTTCTCTCTGCTCACTCCTAGGCTTTTCGCCAGATTATTGTGCTCTGCTACTGTTCCGTCTGTGTGTTTACGCTCAGGATCAAAGCTAGTCATCTTGTGTATTGTCATAGTCGTGTCGTGACTTGTCACGCTATTTACCTGCATTCTGTCCAGGCATCCAGTTGCCTGCCGCTGCTGCTCACTCCCCTTCGGACTCCGCTCTCCGGACCTGTCTACACAGCCTAGTGTGTCGCCCCACGCCCCGCTGTCTGGGACTGCCTATCCATCAAGTTTTTTCCTTGGTTCCTGTTTTTTCCTGAGTTTTTTCTCCAGTATTGCATACGCCCTTTTGGCCAGTGAACCGCATACTGCCTTTGTTGACTTGAAGATAAACACCTTGTTTTTGACCAGCCTTTGCATTTGGGTCCTTTTGTCCTGACATTAGCTGCAGCATAATTTGTTTGTGAGGCATTGCCAATGAAGGCAGAGATGGAAGAATAGCACACAAAGTAATCCAGACTCACTTCTGGCCTCATGACATTCTCATAAATAGATCTGTCAAGACGTTCAATTAGCCCATCATGCAGAACAACCGCGCTGTGAAATATCCCTTTGATGGGACTGGATGGAAAAAGTTTTCCAATATTAACCATTGTCTGATCTACTTGATCAGATACAGAAACATCACACAGCAGAGACTTAATGACAGAACCATAATGGCTACTGAGCTTACTTATCTCTTGTTGCATCTGAAGGTTTGGTTTACTTCTAGACAGATGGCAATGTTCCCTCCTCCTTTCCTGTCTTAAAGCCCAAGCCGGTTAGACCACCTGTGACAATATAGACTGATTTTTTATGGAATAGACTGCATTTTGGAATTACTGGAATGTCAGACATTTGGTCCTTACTGGCATTACTGTTCAGGGCAATCATGCGCAGAATCTGGCATGTAAAGTATGATTCAGATTCTTTTACAGACATAAGATCAATATCTTGAGTTTTCACTCTTTGAACAGCCGTTGTGTCCAAAGACAAGGACTTTCTGTCCAAATGCATAGATTTCATCCAAAGGTAAATTTTTGGCATTTGCATTTATAGACACCCTTTCTGCATAATTTCGGACCTCCTCATTTGCATCTTTGAATGTTGTGGTATTGAATGGAAATTCTGTCTGGTTGTCATGGACAAGAACAATGTCTTTGATACTTCTAACACTGCCAGCTATTTCAGCTGTTTTTACATGATAAGGAGGAAGAAAAACAGCTCCCACAGCCTCGTTAAAATCACAAGACAGCTGATCTGACTCTGTGCTCACTATGACATCCCAACCTGATCTGTTTGCAATAGCGATTAAGATCTTCATTAATGCTGAGTCAGGAACAGTGAAGAAAATACCCAATTTTCTTTGCTGTAAAGCCTCATGCAAGATCTCCCAAGCCAAGACCATAAAAGAGACACAAGGGATTTCATTCAGGAATGAAAGCTTTTTTCGCTTTGCAGCAAACAGCTGCTGGGAGAGCTACGTTAGAGGTGGCAGCCACAGGATAACAAGACACAACATGATCACCAACTTTAAACTTGCTGACATCTTTACTCACAGCTGTGACAGTGCCACTGAAGTCAAGGGCTAAGAGCTTATGGTTCCCCTTCAGGGACTCGAGCTGCGTATACAAATGCTTTGGGGAACGCCTTCAGTGTAAACACGCTCTGAATCACATGTGTAATCAGTCCAATAGAGAAGCGAGACGTCATAGTAAATATAAATACACACAAATTAATGTATATATTTAACCCTTGCTGCTGAAACAGGTCTCCGAGACCACGTTCCTGCATGAAGCGTGCTGTCTGTGTGACCAAGTCCAACTTCCTACCGAGAAAAGAGATCCTCTGTGTCGGGGAGAGTTTGCTCTTTTCCCAATTGACCCGAAGACCCAACCGGCTGAGGTGCGCGAGCACCAGGTCCCTGTGTTCGTACAACTGATCCCGAGACTGAGCCAGTATCAGCCAGTCTTCGAGGTAGTTGAGAATGCAAATGAGTTTTCGGTTGAAGTTTCCGGTCCGATTGCTTTTCCTCTTCTGACAACGTCTGCGTGCCTACGAGTCGACGACAGACTGAAAGAGCGTCCTGTACTGGTGTGGTTCTTAGCAACTTATCTTCGCTCGCTCGATCGGAGTTGCCTTCTGTGGTGTGTCAGAACCCTGTAAATGCTGCGTTGTTTAATGCACGCTCAGTAAACAATAAAGCTTTGCTACTGTCTGACATTATTACAGATCAAAAACTGGACTTATTGTTATTAACCGAAACATGGCATAAACAAAATGATGGTCTCCTCTTCAACCAGATTATCTCCCACGCCCTACTGGTAGAGGTGGGGGAATTATTGTAGTCCACAATCTGCAATTTAACATCAGTGCTGTGTGTGTGTACCACAGTTTTCATCATTTGAATGCCTTGTTTTGAGTATCTCTGCACCTAAAGCAATCACCATTGCTACAGTCTATCGTCCACCGAAGGCAAATGAAGCTTTTATGACAGAGTTTGCTGATTTGTTGTCCATGTTGTGTTTTAAATTCAAGAACATCCTTATCTTAGGGGACTTTAACATACACATTGATCAAAATGACTGTATGTTGACAAAGGTATGTATATTATTTTTGTTGGACTGTTTTAATCTCAAACAGTTTATTAGCGGACCGACACATAACAAAGGTCATACATTAGACCTTGATTGCAAATGATGAAATTGTTTCACAGCTGTCTTCTGTTGACATTGGTCTCTCAGATCATTTGGCAATTTTCTTTAATTTGGATATGTCTCTTTCTTGTACTTCACTTTCACATACTGTTCATTTCCGTAAATGGAAATCAATTAATCTGTCAGATTTTTCTGTCTGTTGTTTCCTCTCTTAGTGGTCTTCAGTCAGCTTCTCTTGAAGATAAGATCCTGCAGTTGAATACCATTCTTGCCTCTAATTTGGATTCTTTTGCTCCATTGAAGTCTTGCTGTGTTTCTTTTGCTCATTCTGCTCCTTGGTATACTGACGATTTGCGTTCTAAGAAAGCAGCTTGCCGTAAATTGGAGCACAAATGGCGTGACTCAGGCCTGAATGTGTTCTATCAAGCTTGGAAAGACCACTTGGGAGAATATAGAGCTGAAATTGAGTCTGCCAGATCTGTTTACTTTTCTCAGATTATAGACAATAATCAAAGTAATCCCAGGCATCTCTTTAATACTATTAATCGACTTCTTAAAGTTAATGATCATACATTGCTACATGATTCAAATAAGTTGTGTAACGACTTTCTTCATTTCTTCAGTTCTAAAATTGACAATGTTTGCAAACATATTCAAACTGCACCTGTTTCTTTTTCAACAGTTTGCCTGTCTAGCTTTAATGGCACATTGTTTACAACTTTTTTCTCAAATTGACCCTGAGCTGCTTAGTAGGGAGGTAACATGTATGAAAGCTACCACTTGCACACTCGATACCCTCCCTACAAGCTTATTTAAGTCTTGTTTTGACTCCTTGTGCCCAGCTGTTCTCAGCATTGTTAATGATTCTTTACGTACTGGTGTTGTACCAGCAGCATTGAAAATTGCTGCTGTAACACCTGTTCCAAAGAAGCATAATGCTGATTTGGATAACTTAAATAATTATCGCCCTATATCAAACCTCCCCTTTCTTGGAAAAATTTTAGAACGTGTTGTGGCTTCGCAGCTGCACAATCATCTTATTGTGAATAATCTTTTTGAACCCCTTCAGTCTGGCTTTCGAAAATTTCACAGTACTGAGACAGCTTTGGTCAAGGTCACAAATGATCTGCTAATAGCTTCAGATTCTGGTTCTATCTCTGTTCTTATTCTTCTCGATCTCAGTGCCGCTTTCTGTTAATCACAACCTCTTACTCAATCGTCTGGAAACTATCTTTGGTGTTTCTGACATTGTTTTAACTTGGTTTAGATCTTACCTTACGGATCGTCAACAGTTTGTTTGTATGAGTGGTTCACGGTCTGAGATGGGTTCTGTCAGTACAGGTGTGCCTCAAGGTTCAGTTCTAGGCCCATTACTTTTTAGTATTTACATATTTCCACTCGGACTGCTTTTAAGATCACTTGGGCTTAATTACCATTTCTATGCCGATGACACTCAGATTTACATTCATTCTAGGCCTGGTCAAAATTTGGATGTTCCTTTTATAACGCATTGTATTTCTGAGATAAAAACATGGATGTCCGAAAATTTCTTGAGTCTTAACAATGATAAGACTGAAGTTTTGCTCATTGGCTCCTCACATCAGCTTCGTATAGCGGGCTCACTAATGTTAAACATTGATGGCTCCGTTCTGGAGTCTATTTGATTCTAGTCTGTCTTTTGACTATCATGTGCAGCACATTGTTAAGACTTCCTTTTATCATCTCAGAAATTTCGCTAGACTCCGTTCTATGCTGTCCTTCTCTGTGACTGAAAGGCTTATTAATACCTTTGTTTTTTCTAGCATCGATTATTGCAATGCACTTCTTGTTGGGGTTCCTAAAACCACACTTACTAAGTTGCAGTATGTGCAGAACTCAGCTGCTAGGATCCTGACTGGTGCCAGGAAAAATGAGCACATTACACCAATTCTTAAGTCTTTGCACTGGCTTCCGGTCAGGTTCCGAATAGATTTTAAAATCCTTATGCTTACATATAAGGCACTGCATGGTCTGGCCCCTCAATATTTGTCTGCACTTTTAATCTCATATTCACCCAAGCGTCACTTACGGTCATCACAAGCTGGTTTATTGGTAGTTCCACAGACACGTTTGCGCTCAGTCGGGGACAGGGCTTTCTCTTCCTACGCTCCTAGGCTCTGGAACGCACTCCCTCCACAAATTAGAGATGCACAGAATTTAAATATCTTTAAAACGTACTTAAAAACTCATTTTTTTAGATTAGCTTTTTCTTAACTGTTTAGATTTTTATATCTTAGTTTGATTTTAGTTGTTTTTATGTGTGTGTTGAATTCTTACTTGTTTGTTTTATCATGTACAGCGCTTTGAGAAACTGCTTTAAAGGCGCTATACAAAAATAAAGTTATTATTATTATGCTCGCCCTTCGAATGTGAACCGCAGAAATGGTCTGTGGCGCGGAAGGATCGAAACATGAATGTACGTGTCCTTCAGGTCGATCACTGCAAACCAATCATGTGGATGGACACACCTGAAAATGTGCTTCTGCGTGAGCATCTTGAATGGTAGCCTGTGAAGGGCCCAGTTAAAAACCCGCAGATCCAAGATCAGTCGTAACCCACCGCCTTTATTGGGTACTATGAAGTAAGGGCTGTAAAACCCCATCCTCATATCGGTGTAACGAGGACTCGTAGGAAGCATGTAAGATCCAATTGCGAGCTTTTATTAACAGATCGTAGTCAAGACAGGCAGGGTCGATAACCAAACAAACAGTAATATCCAGGGCAAGACGAGAGCGTAAATCCAATAAACAGGTAGAGTCCAAAACCAGAGAGAGCAGTCCGAAAAGTAACAAATAAACAAGGAAATGAAACCAGACAGAACTATGGCAAAACTGCGGCAAAAACAAAGACAAAACTATGATCATGAAACAAAACCGTGAAAAGAAAAAAACAGGGCAAAGGAAACAGGGAAAACCGCTTGGTAGAGTCCGCATGAGCAAAACAATACTTCGCAACTTCCTGTTTGATATGGCCTCCTTATATTGCCACCAAACAGGAAGTTACCAGTGAAGCAGCAGAGGGAGCAGCAACAGTCAGCGTGGCGTTACAATCGGCTAGAGGGACCGGCTCTATCGCATCCTTCGCCAGTAAAGTTGCGATTTCTGCATGCAAGGTGGGCATCTGCAGCCTTCACAGAAGTAAAGTGGATGCCCCTGAACTTGGGAGGGCGCTGGGTGAACTGAATCGCATAGCCGAGTCTGATGGTCTGTAGGAGCCAACAAGATGGACTGGGAAGCTCTATCCAGGCCCCCAGATAATGTACAAGCAGCACCAGTGGGACCACCGACATACCCACGGTGGGGCAGCGATGGGGAATGCAGGGACCCTGCTTGGGCATCTCAATGCTGGTCCAAAGCGGGGTCAGAGTGTCTGTGTCTAGAGTGAGACACTTACCTGCTTTCGGGCAGATGGTGTGTGAGTAGTACGTCTGATAGCACTCTCACTGCCACTCACTGGCAGGTCTGAGGTTGGCCCGGAGGCAGGGGGCCGCCCCCAGCGACAAGCAGGCCGCAGCTGCCCGCCAGGGCAGAATGTGTCTAATAGCCTCCGTCTGCTTCTGGGCGGCAGAGAACTGCTGGGAAAAGTTCTCCACTGTGTCGTCAAAAAGGCCGGTCTGGGACACGGAGGCATTGAGGAAACTGGTTTTATCAGTTTCCCTCATGTCAGCCAGACACAGCCAGAGATGGTGCTCCTGGACCACCATGGTGGACATGGCACGACCCAGAGACCACGCGGTCACCTTCGTCACACGTAGTGTGAGGTCCGTGGCGATGCGAACCGCTTTAAGAACTTCTGGGTCGTGACCACCCCCGTACAGGACCTTCAGTGCCTTGGCCTGATGAACCTGTAATAACGCCATAGCGTGTAAGGCAGAGCCAGCTTCTCCATAGGCCGCATAGGCACTGCCGATCAGAGCCAACGAGTGCCTACAGGCCCGGGAGGGGAGCAACGGATTGCCCTACCAAGCGGCTCCGGGACACAATTGCATCGCCACCGCACGTTCCACCGGTGGGACAGTCGTATACCCCCGCGCTGGTCCGCCATCAAGGGTGGTGAGGGAAGATGTGCCACTGGAGCTGTTACGGGCAGTAAAAGGTGCCGTCCATGTTCCAGTGAGTTCAGGGGCCCTGAGAACAGCGCGAGCCACCCAAATACCAATCATCCAGCCGAGAGGGTTTGGAACGTGATGAAGGCTTCCATTCAAGCCCTACATTCTCAGCTGCCTAGGCAAGCATAGCCATCATCTCAGGGTTCGTATCCGGCACCGCTGACCACCTGGTGGATGGCAGTGTGCTCAGATCATCCTCCCCAGAGAGGTCTGGCTCACCCTCCAATGCCACAAATGACATCTGATTGTCGGGGGGAGCCCCAAAAATATACAAGTGGTACCCCACGGGGAGGTCCAGCCTGTTCCTTTGGCAGCTCCACTGGCTGCGAGGTGCTGTTGGAAGGAGGAACCCTCGTTTTTGGGGAGTTCCTCACAGTTACCGTTAGACCAGACAGCTCCCTGCAAGAGGTGGAGCCCTCCTGGCATTTGCTGGGGGGAACGCTGGATCTGGGCAGAGGAACCGGCACCCCACCCCTTTGCAGAAAGCCAAGTCTAGTCCGCAACTCACCAACGGTCATCCTCCCACAATGAGAGCATGACTCTTCCACAAAAGCTGCCTCAGTGTGCTTAGTGCCCAGACACATGAGGCAACGATCTTGACCATCATCCGGCACCAGGTAACGACCACATCCAGAACGCCGCGTCTTTATAAAGACATTCACCCATGAAAGCTCTTTTAGAACACTGCTCTTTAATGTGCTGAGACACACAGGGGAGATGGCCGAAGCAGCACAAAAGGAGGCAGTGAAGCCTAATGTGTGCGTTCCACTCGACATGGAGACCAATACACAAGAGCTGTAAAGAGTTGACTCGTAGTTTCTCTCTTGCTCGCAGATTCGAAATGATCGGCTCCGAAGTGGAAAGCTTACTATGCGCTGCACCTGCTGCCTATTTATACTCGTGCTGTGATCAGTGGCAGCTGGATGCAATCATCGCATGCTAATGTACATTGACTTGTTTAGTTTACACTCAAAGTAGATTGGTCTCTCTAAGCGAGATCCCAATTTGTCGGTCACCAACGTGACGGGAACCACACATGTATTAGGCAAACTCAAACTTTTATTTTGTATGTGATTAGCCGTGATTAATCGTTTGACAGCCCTATTGAATATGTAAAACTGATCATTCCTATTGACACACTAAAGCAAAAAAATGACCATCTGTGAAACATCTGATGTTTTTGTCACAGTACTGTATATTAGAGCATATATGACCCTGGACTGCAAAACCAGTCATAAGGGTACATTTTTAGAAATTGAGCTTTACACATCATCTAAAAGCTGAATAAGCAAGTTTTCCATTGATTTGTTAGGATAGTTTGTTAGGATGGGAGATGATTTGGCCGAGATATGACTATTTGAATATATGGAATAAAAAAAATCTAAATATTGAGAAAATCACCTTTACATTTGTGCAAATGAAGCTCTTACTAATGCATATTACTAATAAAAAATAAAGTTTTGATATATTTACAGTAGGAATTTTACAAAATATGTTCATGAAACATGATCTTTACTTAATTTCCTAATGATTTTTGGCATAAAAGAAAAATCTATCATTTTGACCCATACAATGTATTTTTGTCTATTGCTACAAATATACCCCAGCGACTTAAGACTGGTTTTGTGGTCCAGGGTTACATATATACTATATGTGTACAATCTTTTTATTAAGTTTATCGACAGGTTTTACCACTGTTGGTTAAAGTTACATTTAAAAGTAATGCATTACAATATTGTGACTTCTCAGAAATATACTTAAAATGACATTTAAGTATACCTGACTTATACTTATAAGTCTAAATATATTTGAGCTATACTTGTGCTCCTAGAATCTGTGTTTTCATTGTTATATGGTAGGGGGCACTAGTACACATCTTCTGTACAGATTTAACAAAAAACACAAGTGAAGAAGAAACTGAAACAACAGATGCTTCCACATGTAATCTAACACAGGGCTCTCAAGTCTCACGCATTCACCATGAGACACACGCATTGCAACCAATTCATATGCTCTCACGCCACACCTTGTATTTCTCACACTAAAAAGTAAGGGATAACTTGTCCTGCCATATAATGTTAATGGACGAGGCGAAGGCTTGCAGTGGGACTTCATAGCTGTCTTGACAGTTAAATGCCACCTACCAGCAAATATCAGAAATTAGAATTTTTTTGTTTTCGGGTAAATTACGTGATCCCACTTCAGTCACATTCGTCAACCATTTTTATTCAGCAGGTAATGTTCAACCTCGGAAAAGGTAAGCTGGCACCTAAAATTCAGTACTGCCAATATTAACTTAGTGTGGAAAAAAACATATAGATTTATTTGTTTGCTTTTTTTCTTCATTTTCTAGCTTAACAAACTGGGAAAATAAAACAATTTATATCATTTTAACTTGGAAATTAGTATATTTAACTTAAATAGGATAGGTATAATAACTGCAAATTAATTGATATTACAAAACATTTTAAGTTAAATGAACTTGTCAGGGATTCACCACAGCCACCTTCACCTGCCATGTCGCCCAGAGCACCGCCCACCCGCTCATCATCACCTGAGTTCTAATCACTTGCACCTGATCTCTATCAGCCACACCCTATATAAAGGACTCTCTGGCATTCTACTCTTGTCGGGTCTACCATTCGCACCCTGTAACGATAGCTCCTGACCATATGCTATTTCTCTCCGTCGAACTCTCCTGTGCTCTCTGGATCCAACGTGGCTCTCTATACTGGACTATCACCTGCACATTCTCACAAGGACTGTCAGCTAAGCTATTCATTTACCATTTGTCTCAAACTCTGTGTGTTCAACCATCTAGTCAAGTCAAGTCACCTTTATTTATATACCGCCTTTAACAATACAGAATTGTGACAAGGCGGCTGTACAGTATTAAATAGGAAACTACATCAAGGCAAACCAAAGGCAACATTAAACACTCACATTATAGGTAAAGGTCAAAAACAATAAAATAAAATGCAATATTGGTCTACCATTCGGTGACAAATGGAGAAAAACGCACCCTGTAACGATAGCTCCTGACCATATGCTATTTCTCTCCGTCGAACTCTCCTGTGCTCTCTGGATCCAACGTGGCTCTCTATACTGGACTATCACCTGCACATTCTCACAAGGACTGTCAGCTAAGCTATTCATTTACCATTTGTCTCAAACTCTGTGTGTTCAACCATCTGTTTAATAAACGCTGGTTTGGCTTGTCACTCACCTCTGGTCTCCTCCGTGTGTGTGTGTGACAGTAGACCCGACCTACACAAAGATGAGCAAGAAGAGACACCAGCTGCAGTTAATCCTCTCATTGAGTTGGTGAATGTCTTCAAGGCGGCGTTAAATCCAACACCTCCGCCGCCACCTGCCTCAGGATGTCCCATGGCCATGCCCGCCACATTTGCGGGCGAAGCAGCTGAGTGTAGCGGTTTTCTTCCAGATGCAATCACAACAGTTTCCTTCGGAGAACGCCAAAGTCGCTTTCCTCATCTCACTACTAACCGGTAGGGCCCTCCAATGGGCTTCCAACAACCCCATTATTAACGCCTATGAACAGTTTACCAGTTATTTCTCTGAGGTTTTTAGCACAGCGACCGGCACTCTCACCACTTCTGATCAGCTGCTCCGACTACAACAAGGTACTTCCTCGAGCAATGAGTACACGCTCCACTTCCGCACGCTGGCAGCGGCTAGCGGCTGGAATGAAGTCGCGCTGCTGGGCACATACCGGCAAGGACTCAACCTGGAAATTCGCGCCGACATGGCTCTGTACGATGACAGCATTGGATTGGAATCATTCCTTCAACGTGCTACTAGAGATTCTCAGCAGCTACCACTGATAACCGCTCCTCAGTCTGTCTCGGTGGCTGCTAGCTTCCCAGTACCAGAACCCATGCAAGTTGATTCCACTCGGCTCTCATGGACAGAACAAAATCGTCGCATCACTCTTGGTTTATGCTTCTATTGTGGACAACAGGGACATCTTATCCGCACCTGCCCCATCAGACCCCCACACCCGGTGTTGAGTACTATTCAATCCGAAGTTGAAACTGCCAGCCTTACATTATTACCCGTTACTTTGCATACTCCTGATTGCTCTCTTTCTTTGTCCGCTCTGGTTGACTCAGGCTCCTCCGACAACTTCATCTCCCAGGAATGTCTGAACCAACTCCAACTCTCATGTCATCACCACCATCAGGTTTATGCAGTTAAGACTATTCAAGGAAAACCACTCGGGCATGGGAAAGTACGTCACTCTTCACCCTACATCACTCTGCAAGTCGGATTACTTCATATAGAGGAGATAAAGTTTCTGGTACTGGAGGAATCAACCGTGAGCATCATCCTGGGACGCCCCTGGCTGCGTCTACATCGTCCGGAGTGCTGCTGGGATCCATGTGACATCATACACTGGAGTCAAATGTGTTATACCCAATGTCTGTCCATTTTACCTCATCCTCATTCCGTTCCAGCTCTAGTGGCTTCCACGCGGGTAGAGAGCCCTGAACCCGCCTTCACACCCGAGATCCCAGCGGAGTACATGGCGTTCCAGGATGTGTTCAGTAAGCAAGCAGCCACCTATCTACCACCTCATCGGCCATGGGACTGCGCTATTGACTTGCTGCCTGGGGCTCAACTACCCAAGGGAAGGGTTTCTCGTCTGTCCATCCTGGAGTGCCAGGCGATGGAGGAATACATCGCAGAGGGTCTTAATCAGGGATTCATCCGACCATCAACCTCACCGGCCACTTCAAGCTTTTTCTTCATGGGTAAGAAGGATGGAGGTCTCCGTCCCTGCATTGACTACCGGCAGCTCAACTCACAGATTCTTCAACAGCCTCATCCACTCCCCCTGGTTCCCGCCGCCCTCAAAGAGCTTCGTGGAGCCCAGGTATTCACGAAGCTGGACCTGTGGAGTGCGTACAACCTTGTTCATATTCGTGCGGGAGACGAATGGAAGACCACCTTTGTAACACCTACGGGGCACTACGAGTACCAGGTCATGAAGTACGGCTTATCCATCAGTCCTTCTGTCTTCCAAACGTTTATAAACGAGGTGTTCCGGGAGTTCCTCCATCGGCTTGTTGTGGTCTACATTGATGACATCTTGATCTACTCCCGGAACATGGCCGAACATCGCCAGCACGTCCAGCAGGTCCTTCACAAGCTCTGCCAGCACCATCTATACCTCAAACTGGAGAAGTGTGAATTCAATAAACCATCAGTACAGTTCCTAGGATATAACATCAGTGCTGAGGGCGTGCTCATGGACCAGGGGAAAGTCGATGCTATCCAAAAGTAGCCACTACCCAACAGCATCAAAGAACTCCAACGTTTCCTAGGATTCACCAACTTCTACTGCCGCTTCATAAAGGATTACAGTTCCATCACAGCTCCACTGACCTCCCTCCTGCGGGGTAAACCCAAACACCTCACCTGGAGCCCCGCTGCCCACGAAGCTTTCCAACATCTCAAGCACATCTTCAGCACTGCACCCTTATTACACCATCCAGATCCCGAACTCCCGTTTACGGTTGAAGTCGACGCCTCGACCACTGGAGTGGGTGCAGTGCTCTCTCAAGCGGTCGGTGAGCCTTCTATCCTCCATCCCTGTGCATTCCATTCACGTAAGCTGTCTCCGGCGGAGCAAAACTACGATGTGGGAAACGATGTGGGAAACTGAGAATTGCTTACCATCAAACTGGCCCTGGAAGAGTGGTGTCATTGGTTAGAAGGGGCAATTCATCCATTTAACATCATCACAGATCACAAAAACCTTCAATACCTTCGAGAAGCTAAGAGACTCAACCCCAGACAAGCACGTTGGGTGCTCTTCTTCACACGCTTTAATTTCAAGATCACTTACTGACCCAGTTCCAAGAACATTCCTGGTGATGCCCTCTCTCATCAATCATCATCTGAACATCACACGGACCCCGAACCAATCATCCCTCCGAATCGCATTGTCAGTCCAATAGTCTGGAATCAAGACCAGGACATACAGCATGCCACTCTCCAGGAGCCTGCTCCACCGGAATGCCCAGAGGGTAAAATCTACGTTCCCCGCTCCCAGCGTCAAAACCTTCTGGGCACAGCTCACCAGTCTCCGGGCTCTGGACATCCAGGCACCAAGCAGACCCTCTCGCTGCTTCAGACTCGTTACTGGTGGCCCAGTATGCGCCGTGATACCATCAGGTATGTCCAGAGCTGCTCTGTCTGTGCCATGTCTAACTCTCCCCGCATGTTACCTACAGGAAAACTGGTTCCACTACCCATCCTGGAGAGGCCCTGGTCCCATCTCGGCGTCGACTTTGTGACGGACCTCCCCAGCTCGGAAGATAACACATGTGATTGTCGATCATTTCTCAAAATCTTGCAAGTTTGTTCCACTAAAGGGATTGCCAACAGCTATTCAGACTGCAGAACATCTTTTCCAACAGGTGTTCCGTCACTTTGGCATCCCGGAGGAAATTGTGTCGGACCGGGGCCCATCATTTCACATGTCTGGAAAGCTTTCTTCAAGCTGCTTGGTATTACTGTTAACCTTTCCTCTGGATATCATCCACAGACACATGGCCAGACAGAGAGAAAGATCCAGGAGCTCGGACATAACCTCCGGCCATACTGTTGCAAGGACCAACACAGCTGGAGCAATTTCCTCCCGTGGGCTGAGTACGCACAGAATTCCCTCCACCAAGATACCACCAGCATAACACCTTTCCAGTGCGTACTCGGATACCAGCCTCCACTGTTCCCCTGGACGGAGGAACCCTCTAATGTTCCAGCTGTAGACCACTGGTTTCGAGAAAGCAAGAGAGTGTGGGACTCAGCTCATCACCATCTCCAGCGAGCAGTACGCCGTAACAAGCACTTTGCCGACGCCAGACGTAGGATCGCTTCCTGTTACCAACCTGGCTAGTTTGGCTGTCCACCCGCGACCTTCGTCTACGGCTACCATGCCACAAGCTGAGTCCCCGCTATATTGGTCCCTTTAAGATCCTGAGGCAGATCAATGATGTCTTTGCACTTTCCAGCTTCAGCTCCCTCCCAGGTACCATATTCATCCCACATTCCACGTCTCTCTTCTAAAGCCCTTCTTTCCTTCTGCCACAGAAACCCCGGGAGCTGAAGCGGAACCCTCTCCTCCAGAAGTCCTGGACCAAACATCCATCTACACGGTCCACAAGATCTTGGACTCACGGCGTCAGGGAGGCCACCTGGAACACCTCATTGACTGGGAGGGGTACGGACCAGAAGAGCGATCCTGGGTCCCCAGAGACGATGTGCTGGATCCCATTCTACTAGCCGACTTCCATTGTAACCACGTGGTCGTGGCCGTCCTCGGCGTCGTGTTAAGGCGTCGGGAGCCGCCCCTGGAGGGGGGGGTAGTGTCAGGCATTCACCACAGCCACCTTCACCTGCCACGTCACCCAGAGCACTGCCCACCCGCTCATCATCACCTGAGTTCTAATCACTTGCACCCGATCTCTATCAGCCACACCCTATATAAAGCATTCCACTCTTGTCGGGTCTACCGTTCGCACCCTGTAACGACAGCTTCTGACCACATGCTATTTCTCTTCGTCGAACTCTCCTGTGCTCTCTGGATCCAACGTGGCTCTCTATACTGGACTATCACCTGCACATTCTCACAAGGACTGTCAGCTAAGCTATTCATTTACCATTTGTCTCAAACTCTGTGTGTTCAACCATCTGTTTAATAAACGCTGGTTTGGCTTGTCACTCACCTCTCGTCTCCTCCGTGTGTGTGTGTGACAGAACTGAACTTTGTAATTGATATTACAAAACATTTTAAGTTAAACTGTTTTTTTTTTTTTTTTTTTTTTTTTTAAGTTCACATTACTTACATTTTTTTTTTTAGGGCAACCAGTTTCCTTGTTTTTTTAAGTAAATTCAACTTATCCAGGTTTAGAGTACACACACAGAGTTAGAGTGAGAGAGTTAGACTGAGATCAGATGTTTTTTAATTTTCTATTTTTAGTAGACTATTTTATATCGATTGAACTAAGCATTTATTTCTCAGAATGACTAGTTCTGTGTATATATAAAGTGTTGAAGTGTTTGGATGCTGCATTTTAAAGATTATGGTTGTGTTTTTACTGCTAATTTAATAAATCACCATGTCAAAACCATTCAAGATATCCCAAATCCGGTCGCGGTTTAACATCTCCAGTATGTTGGCATCATGTTGATAAGTTTGGTGTAAATTCAGAGTTTTTGGCAGAAGTAGTATTCATTAATTCAACCTTAATTATTATTTCTTCTTCTCTCTAAGAATTATGTTGTTTCTAGACCATTAAGGATGATTACATCCTGAGCAAATGGTGACCCATTGTAGCATGGAAGCGGGTGTGGGACACTGAGAACCATCTCAGACAAAGAGGTGTTAGAACATGATTAACATACAGACCACAGCTGCTACGAAAGGAGCAACTTCATTTACATTAAGGGTAGTAAACTTTAACTGTATAAAAGGTTTGAGCTAAGGATGTTCCGGGTTCATTCCGACTCCGTTGAACCCAAGGTACAACATGTACTTTGCCACTGCAATGCTGCAATAAACATCTTCATCAAGATCTTCTACGTCCTCTTCACTTTTTCTTACACTGGCAAGCCACCCAACGAGGATTTTCCAAAAGAATAAAAGCAAGGAAAGGTAAGAAAAGCAGTTTCTTTCTTTTTGCTGGTTTTTGTCAGGGAAACACCCTTGTTTAAAAAAATCTAGAAAAGAAAATTTTAAGGACAGAAGAGAATTTGGTTTAGTCAGTATTAGCAGGAGGAGTTCTTAAGCCTATTCTGTACAAATTCTGTTTAAGATTCTAACAAAACTGAATCAGCCCGATGCAGTGTGGTTGCAGAGTTGTATTGGAATTGTTGTTTCTAAAGTAACTGAAGCAAAGTGCTTAAGTCAAAGTTTCTAAAGTAACTGAAACTTATTGTTGGTCTGTTATAATTCTGTTAAGATTCTAAAGTAATTGAATCAGCCCGACGCAGTGTGGTAGCAGAGTTGTATTAGAGCTATTGTTTCTAAAGTACCTGAAACAGATGTGTAAGTTTCTAACGTAATTGAAACGGAATGAGTTGTTGTGATAATTCTGATGAATTTCTAAAGTAACTGAAACGACCCGAAGCAGTGTGGTCACAGAATTATTTCATAACTGTTGTGTGTTTTAGTGTAGTGAGTCCAACGCACTGTGACTCTGTGAAGTTTAAAGCCCAAAAAGCAGTGTTGATTTGCCCGACGTACCGTGACTAAGTAAACTGTTTTAAAGATATAACCTAAAACCCGAAGTAGTGTGGTTTTGTCCAACATACTGTGACAGTGTTATATTTTTTTTTTTTACAGTTTGGTGTAGTAAAGTGTAAGGCCCGACGGAGTGTGGCCATGTCTGAAGAAGTAAAAATTTGGTTTAGAAGCCGACGTAGTGTGGCTGTTCCAAAGCAAAGGAGCTGTGAATAATTAGACTAACAGGTATCTTAAAGTAATTAGATAATCTTCAGTCAGTCAAAGAATAAAGCCTATTGAATTGCTGAAGACAATTTAATAAGATTTTGAAAATGGAAGAAATGATTGTTAAATACATTGCGAAACATGGCACTCAAGGAATGTTTGATGGAATAGAGAAGATTGTTGATAAACCATATGAATGGGCTATCTCTAAATTTGACTAACTATTCAAAAATGCCTAGGAACAAAAAAGGAAACATTGCCAATGCACTTCAAGCTGTTCTTGCATCGTACAAAGTAACTAAGAGGAGAGTAGATGAGCTAGAGGCTGAAAATGAACGACTAAGTTTCGGAATAATATCTACTAAAAATTACCATGCAAGTGAAACAATATGGAAAGAAGAAAAGATTAGGATGCAGAGTGAGATCACACGCCTTAGAACTAATAATAACATGCTTAAATACTCTGTAGAAG
Organism: Labeo rohita; assembly: GCF_022985175.1. Taxonomy (NCBI): domain Eukaryota; kingdom Metazoa; phylum Chordata; class Actinopteri; order Cypriniformes; family Cyprinidae; genus Labeo; species Labeo rohita. Next base: position 39,404,876 of record NC_066884.1, on the reverse strand, counting down.
CATTGTCCAATGATTTGGAGGAAGCAAAGGTTGCTTGTCAGTTTACGATAAAGAATGGCTCAACTAAGGAACACAGCAGTAAGACACCATTAGGGGTCACACTGTGTAACCCAATTCCAGAAATGTTAGATTTGCAGGAAGATGAGAGTTGGGAAAGAGATTTTGAGTCATTCAGTTCTCAATATTCTGACTGCACAGCTAGATTCCCAGTAGCACCAGTGCGAACAAGACAGAATGGAAATGGAAATGAAAGGGTTCTTGATCAAAGAACTGAAGTCTTTTATGGACTTTCAAAGTCTTGTTACGGCAGTGGGTACTTTTGACCCTGATAATATGGATCCTGTGGAGTTCTTGTCAAAACTGGAGAATATAGTGGAGGCTTATAGTGTGTCAGACGAAGATGCTTGTAGACTTCTCATAATCTCCATTCCTCTCTCATTAACTAGTGCTCTCTCACAGGAAGTTTGCGACAAAAGAGCAGACAAAGGGGCAAGGAGAGAAGCTCTACTTAGACTTGTTGGGACTGATTTGGTTAACTTGAGAAAGATAACTGAGGTGACAATGGAACCTGGAGAGCATCCTCTAACATTTGCATCCAGGTTGTGGGAAATGTTTAGCTGTTACAGTGGTTTGCCAAATGCAACTAAACAAAACCTCATGTTTAAGTCTGCATTAATTGCACAGAGCAGTTCACATATGCGAGAAGCCATTGCTCTTCATGTAGATGTAAATGTACCATACGAGCAAATCATTTCCAAAATGACAAAGTATTTCAATGCAAACAGTCAAAGGAAAGCTGCAGAATCTAGACAACCAGTTGCTGCCTTTGGCAAGAAAGAATGTTCTAGATTATCTGGTCGTTTCCATCAGAGACCAAGGAGATTTGACAGAGTAAATTCAGAAGGTGTTACTCTTTGTTATGCATGTGGAAAAGCTGGTCACACTGCTAGACATTGTCAAGACCGTGAGAAACCTCATCAAAGATTTGTCTGTCATGCATGTGGAAAATATGGTCACATAGCAAGACATTGTTTGGAGAAAGGTCAGGAAGTTGTTTGTTTTGCTTGTGGAAGGATGGGACACAAGGCAAGACAGTGTCACTTTTCACATAAAAGAAAGATGGGCTATCATGATTTGCTTAGGAAGATAGGCAATTTAGAAACCCAGTTGGCATTGTTGAAAGGAAATAAAGACGAGGCCATTCACACCTTGCCAGACACAGCACTGCATGAACATGACTGTTGTCCAGTCACAAGCAGATGCTGATGTGAATTGGAGATTTTTTTTTTTATGATAGTACCATATTTTAGAAAAATATGTTTACTATCAAAAGGGGGGTGATTCTTCATAATGTATGAGAAAAGTGTTAATGGCATTGATATTTAAATATAATTTCTGAGAAATAATTTAATTACATTCTGTGATTACATTTCTGTAACACTGATGTTTTGAATGTGAAAAGATTTTTGTGGGGGAAAGGGGGGCAACCTCTTCTTTGTGATCTTGTTTCAGGTATAAGCATTGAGATGTTTGTTGGAAATGTGTAACCTCCTGGAGAAAAATGATCCGGTCATCTGAAGGACAAGAAGGCCAGCAGAACCAGTGGAGCCAGAAGACTTCCACAAGAAAAAGGACTTCGTAAAGAACAGGGTGATTACCGTGACCAAGAAAATCAAGAGATTTCCAGACCTGCAAGATCCAGAACTCCCAGCCTAAAAGATCTATAAATCCTGAGATTCACCATGGAATGGATGGATTTGAGAGAACTGCACAGACCGCAACGACACCAGTGACTGCTTTTTCTGAGGACTTGCAATCCAATGTGAAAAGAATGGACAACAGAATGGAAACACAAAGAGATCAAGATTTTTAGAGACTATGGACAGCAGTCTTATCACCAAGATGGAAAACAAGTGGGCAAAGGACATACCCACACAAAGAAATCCACAAAGACACAAACTCACATGACACTAGAAAGACAAATATAAGCATACCCAAATGCACAAAACATATTATTGTCTGCTGAAGACACATATGTGGATAAAGGACGTCCACACTGAGAGAACGGACACAGAGCACATGACACTAGAAAGACAAATATATGAATACTCGAATGCAGAAAAAAAATATTATTGTCTAATGAATGCACACATGTGGACAAAGGATGTTCACATTGATAAAAGGGACAGAACGTGTGTGAAAGAAAACACATGCATACACACACCCAAAAACACACACACAGACACATTATGGTATTGACTGATGTTTTTGCTCCTTAGGCTTTTGCCTGTGTTTGTACTGTCATAATGTTTAGTATGTTTGCATAATTCCTTTTGCTGTTATGGTTCTCAAGTGCTCCTCTCCCAAACCCAAGAAAATGCTTGTATGTCTTTTTGCTAAATTTTAGAAAAAGTCTATGGTAATTTTGCCTAATTGGATGGAGCGATAACCAGTGTGCATGAGGTGTCGACCCAAAGACGGGTAAGATTCTCCGATGGCCATAAGGGAACGACCTAAGCCAGGGCTTCACCGCCACTGGGCGCCTACCCAGGAAGGGAGGTGTAATCTGTATAAAGGAGTGAATATGATGCTTCTTCCGGGCCAAGAGCATCAAAGAGGGGACTGTAAGAAATTATAGTCTGCCTCGACCCAGATTTCACTCCACAATATATGTTTAATAATGCTCATTTCCCAATATGGCTTAATTATTATAGAGAATAAGAAAGTCAAGAGTTATGTTGTTTCTAGACCATTAAGGATGATTACATCCTGAGCAAATGGTGACCCATTGTAGCATGGAAGCGGGTGTGGGACACTGAGAACCATCTCAGACAAAGAGGTGTTAGAACATGATTAACATACAGACCACAGCTGCTATGAAAGGAGCAACTTCATTTACATTAAGGGTAGTAAACTTTAACTGTATAAAAGGTTTGAGCTAAGGATGTTCTGGGTTCATTCTGACTCCGTTGAACCCAAGGTACAACATGTACTTTGCCACTGCTATGCTGCAATAAACATCTTCATCAAGATCTTCTACGTCCTCCTCACTTTTTCTTACAAAGGTAATTTAAAGTGCTTTACATAAAAGGAAGTAGAATAATCATAAAAATAATAATAAAAACAATAATCACAAAAAAGCATAAAAACAATAATTTGAATTTAAACAATAAACAATAAAACAGAGAATTTAAAAACTTTTCAAATTATTTACAAATTGATTTAAAATTAAAGACAGTTAAAAATAGAAAAGGATTATACATAGTGCAGTCAGTTCGGACGTAGCACAGTGCTCATTTAGTAAATGCACAGCTAAACAGATGAGTTTTGAGTCTAGATTTAAATGTAGCTAATGTTTTAGCACATCTGATCTCTTCTGGAAGCTGATTCCAATTGCGGGCAGCATAATAGCTAAAAGTGGATTCCCCTTGTTTTGTGTGAACCCTTGGTATTTCTAACTGACTCAATCCTAATGATCTAAATGGTCTATATTCAGTGAGCATAACTGCAATGTATTTAGGTCCTAGGCCATTGAGTGATTTATAAATGAGTAAAAGTACTTTAAAATCAATTCTAAATATAACTTGAAGCCAGTGTAAGGACCTGAGGATTGATGTGATATGCTCAGATTTTCTAGTTCCAGTCAGAATCCTGGCAGCAGTGTTCTGGATGAGCTGCAGCTGTCTAATGGTCTTCTTGGGAAGGCCAGTGAGGAGACCATTACAATAATCCACCCTGCTTGTGATAAAGGCATGAACAAGTTTCTTCAAGTCTTCATCTAATAAAAACATCTAATTCTTGCAATGTTTTTGAGGTGATAGTATGCTGATTTAGTTACTGCTTTGACATGACTACTGAAACTAAGGTCTGACTCCAGAATCTCACCAAGATTCCTGACTTGATTTTTAGTTGTTTGACCGCTAGAGTCATGGTATGCATTCACCTTGAGAAGGAAGGAAGTTCTGGCACATCTAACTGTTAATTTCATCAATGCATTGGCAGAAACCAGAAACCAGATTGAAAATTGTCCAGGTATCCATTTGAGTTTAAGTAGTTGTTCAACTGACTGAAAACTACCTTTTCAATAATTTTGCCTATAAAAGGAAGATTTGATATTGGTCTGTAGTTGCTCAATATGGTGTTAACAAGATTGCTCTTTTTCAGGAGGGGCTTAACAACTGCAGTTTTCAGGGAGTTTGGAAAAGTCCTAGAAAGAAGAGAAGAGATCTGCTTCTAAACAATTAAACTTTTGAAAGAAGATGTGGGAATGTGTTAAGGTTACAGGTTGAGGATTTAAGGGGCTGTACTATATCTTCCAAAGTTTTGCTATCAATTGCTTCAAAAACACGCATAGTGACCTCTGCATAACTTGAGGATATGCTAATCACCTTTCTGATATTATTGATCTTCTCGGAAAAGAAGGAAGCAAACTCATTGCATTTGCTGTCAGAGAGCATTTCACTGGGAATCAGACTTGGGGGGGTTTGTTAGTCTCTCAACAGTAGAAAAAAGAGTATGAGTGTTGTTTAAGTTTAGATTTGAGAAGAACTTCTGTCTTGCTGTGGCTAGTTCCACATTGAAAGCATGAAGGCTGTCTTTATAGGTACTACAGTAAATTTCAAGTTTTGTCTTTCGCCACATCCACTCAGCTTTTCTGCATCGTCTTTTCATACTCTGTACTGCTGTTGATTTTCTCCAAGATGATTTTTGTCTGCCAGTCATCTTACTGACTTTCAAAGGTGCAGTGTCATCAATGACATTCTTAACTTTTGAGTCAAAGGACTCCAAGAGAAGGTCAACAGAGTCTGCAGAAATGCTTGGCATTGAAGATATAGTCTTCATAAATAGCACACTAGTGTTTTCGCTAATGCATCTCTATCTGACAGAGACAGATCTAGATTCAGTGGTAGCAGAGATCAATATATCAAAGAAAATACAGAAGTGATCAGATAGTGCCCTTACTGATGAGTAAATGAAGAGTGTGTCCACAATTGTGTGTGGGTCCATGCACATGCTGAATCAGGTCAAAATTGTATAAAATGAGTATAAGTGTAGTGGTTATAAGTGTAACGGTAGTGACCGCCACCCAGCAGCCCTTCATCCAGGTCCTGCCCCCTGGAAATCTCAGGTATCTACCCCTACCTCAGAGTATGGCAGGAAGAAAGACAAACCAGTTAGTCACGAGGTCACGATCTGAGTGCACGGAAGTCTGTGGAGAAGGTTTGAGTGGACAATCTTGTTTAAAGATTTGTCTAGTTTCTGTCTATCCAGCTGGACATAAAGAGAGAGCAAAGATAATGTATGCCATCCTAGATGAGCAAAGCAATTGCTCCTTAGTGAGAAAAGATTTATTTGACATCTTTGACATTAAAACAAGTCCATTGCCTTACACACTAAAACAAAAGAAGAACTTCTGATTTCATTGTGGAGTCCATTGATGGGAAGATAATCTACCTCTCCCTACTCTTCTAGAATGTGATCAGATCCCAAATAATCACACAGAGATTCCAACTCTTGATGTAGCATTCCATCATAGCCACTTGAGACCTATAGCTCAGGAAATACCCCCTCTCGACTCGGACGCTGAGATTCTTATTTTATTGGGCAGAGACATCATCCAGGTAAATAAGGTGTGCAAACAAATTAATGGTCCAACTAACACCCCTTTTGCTCAAAAACTGGATTTAGGCTGGGTATTCGATGAGGATGTGTCTCAAAGGAGCTCATAGGCCAAATTCACTTCATGCTTTCAAGACTTTAGTCTTAGAAAATGGCCGTCACAGTTTCTGAGTCCATGCTACAGTCAAATCAAAGTAAAAGAGAATTTTGATATCAATCCACAATTGCAGCAACCTTTAGGAAGCACATATGAGGAGTCCATTCCGTTAATTCCTAAAGGGGAAGGCACTGGTCATTCGGTTTTCTCCTGCACCACAAATGATCATAAGATTGCGCCATCTGTGGAAGACACTAGATTTCTCCAAATCATGGACAAAGAGTCAGGACAGCTGCAACAGTTGGGTTGTTCCCCTACCCTTTTGTGGGCCCAGACAAAGTCTGATTTGAATAATAGTCTGGTAGGGGTCCTGATGAGATTCCGTAAAGAGCCTGTGGCTATTACTGCTGATATACTGCACATGTTCCGTTGTTTTCTGGTCAGGGAAGACCATAGGGATTATCTTAGATTCCTTTGGTATAATAACAATGACCTTGACAGCGAAATTGTAGATCATAAAATGCGTGTGCATGTTTTCGGGAATAGCCCATCACCAGCAGTGGCTATCTATGGCCTATGGAGAGCAGTTAAAGAACATGAAGAGAGTTTCGGCAGTGACACCAGAGAGCTGGTGGTGAAAGAGTTACATGATGAAATATCATATATCTCACAAGTATTTTGCCAAAAAATGACATGTAACTAAATTCAAGATTATTTGGTCTAGAAGTGGGTTACAAATAGCTGGACTATATCGGGTCTATAGTTAAACTAGACGTTGAAATGACGACTATTGCTTGCTGGGGTTCTACCTAACGTTAATGGTTTGTTTGACCCATTCGGATTTCTTGCGCCTGTTACTATACAAGAGAGGTTGCAGTTGAGGGAACTAACCAAGCAAGGTGAGGACTGGGATTCCCCCTTGCCAGAGAACATGGAGATAGAGTGGAGAAAATGGAAAAAAATCTTTTCAGGATCTGAAAGAACTTAAAATATCACGTGTTTGCTCATCCATTCTTCTGACACCCAGAGTAAAGAACTTTGTATACTGATCCATCAGTTAGAGCCACTGCTTCTGTAGGATACCTGAAGGTGACAGACCGACATGGTCACATATTGTATTTGGGAAATCGAAATTATCCCCACAGCCAGACATTACTGTCCCTAGACTGGAGTTGTGTGCTGCTGTATTAGCAGTGAAAATTGCAGAGATGATTGTGGAAGAGATGAACATGAACTTTGACTATATCTGGTACTATACTGACAGTAAAATAGTACTAGGCTACCTCTATAATAAAACACAGAGGTTCTACATCTACGTGAACAACAGAATTCACAGAATCCATAGATCCAGTTCATCCTCGCAATGGAGGTACGTTCCCACTAGGGGGTGTAACAGTACACAGATGTCACGGTTCGGTACATACCTCGGTTCAAGGGTCACGGTTCAATACGATTACGGTACAACAGAAAAAAAAAATCTACTATGCTAGGTTTCATTTATTTTATACAGACAGTGGTACAAATTACTATTTTTTTCCACCTACATGTGAAAATACTAAATATTATATCAAATAAATGTCATATACAGGCTATAAAATCTGCAGTGCATATATACATACAAGGAATAAATGTTTGAAATATATTTAATTTATTTAACTGATAGACAAGGGGAAAAAGCTGTGCGACACGTAACATAGCCTACATTTGCTGAGTTTCAGTTCAGTTTTGTGATGGAAAGGAAACTCAAATGGCAGAAAGCAACATTCTGTTTGTTTTTTGTTTAAGTTGATTTTGCTGGTATGAGGAAAGTTGAAGTAATCGCGCCGGTGCACAAAAAACACAAAACATATCAGTTCCAGCATTGCTAGCATTGCTAACTTGACAGCGCAGTTTGTACTTTTTCAAAATAAAACACAGTGAACCAAACATCAGCGCGCCCGCCTCACTGTGTCACCATTAGAACGTGACTGAAATACAAAGTCTATAATTTACATATAAAATAATAGTTTAGCATTTGGATGCATCACAAAAATATAAATATTATGGAATATTTGGATTTGTGCTGAATGAGATAGGTAGGATACAAGAGCACAAAGCTCCATTTCACAGACAGTTGAATGCACAAGCCTTTAAAGTAACGTTATCCTCTTTTGTCAGTAAGAGGCGTGTTCAGAGTCAGCACATGATCACTGTCTAGTGGGCTTTGTTTTCAAGTGCGCAACTACTGGCATTCGCTGTTCTTCTGCTGGCGGTTATCAAACAGCATTGCATTACTGCAGGCGCCCCCTTCTGGATTGAGGGTGAATTACCTGTATTTGTTGTAAGGCCTCATGCACTGAACCGAGATGCCCATACCGTGACGGTTCGGTACAAATACATGTATTGTTACACCCCTTGTTCCCACTGAACACAACCCAGCAGACCATGGATCCAGATCTGTACCTGCAGCATGCTCATGGCTCAGAGGCCCCCAGTTCTTGCATAATGCTTCTCAACTTCAGTTTGAATCACAAGAATCATTTGAGCTTGTGGATCCAGCCTCAGATTCTGAAATATGCCCACATGTGTTTTCAAACCTTACTGAAGTTTCTAAACTCACTTGGAGATTTAGGAGATTCTCTAACTTTAACACTCTCATCAGAGCAATAGTGCATCTGATTCACATGGCAAATTCTTTTACCAAACAATCACAAGATTTTAGTTGCAGAGGATGGAACATTTGCAGCGTAGGTCCTTCTGAAGAAGAGCTGGAGAAAACAAAAATCCTTGTGTTGAAGAATGCTCAATATGAGAGTTATCCAACAGAGTTATCCAACACAAAAGGACTACTGCAGCTCAAAACCTTCCTCGTAAGAGTGCATTGAGGATACTATCTCCTGTCCTTGACAGCAATGGCTTACTTCGTGTAGCAGGCCGTATTACCAGGTCAGGTCTCGAACCTTGCGAAGGCAACCCTGTTATCATCCCGGGTACACATCATGTAGCAATGCTGATTGTGCGATATTATCATGAGGCTGTGAAACATCAGGGCAGGCACTTTACCGAAGGTGCTGTCAAAGCCGCTGGATTTTGGCTAGTAGGGGGTAAGAAGTGCATACGCAGTTTGCTTTTCAAGTGCGTAACCTGCAAGAAGCTGCGAGGGAAGACAGAACATCAGCAGATGTCTGAATTGCTGGTGGAAAGGCTGACAGTAGCTCCTCCCTTCACGTATGTGGGTTTCGACGTTTTCGGACCATGGGAAGTGACTGCCTGTAGGACCAGAGGAGGTCAAGCTAACTCCAAGAGGTGGGCAGTCATGTTTTTTATGTATGTGCATGAGAGCAGTCCACATCGTAGTAATTGAAGCAATGAGCTCTAGTAGTTTCATCAATGCTTTAAGGAGATTTTTTGCCATCAGAGGGCCAGCTAAACAATTGCATTCAGATAGTGGCATGAATTTCGTTGGAGCTTCTCGAGAACTCAAAATAGATGAATCAAGTGTCAGTTCAGAGGATGTTCAGAAAAATCTGAGGGAACAGCACTGCACCTGGAAATTCAACCCACCTCACGCATCTCATATGGGTGGCCACTGGGAGCGAATGATTGGGATTGCACGTCGCATTCTCGACTGCATGCTACTTAGCGAGAAATTTTCCCGTCTCACACACAAAGTCCTAATGACATTCATAGTGGAAGTTACTGCAGTGATGAATTCACAGCCTTTAATCCCAGTGTCCTCTGACCCAGAATTCCCCTTTATTCTCACCCCTGCTACTGTCTTGACACAAAAAACAGGTGCAACACCTCCCCAACCTGGAGACTTTGGGAGTAATGAGTTGCTTAAGAAAGAATGGAAACAAGTACAAAGGTTAGCAGACATCTTCTGGACATTCAAACTTATCCTTCTTCTGTCACCTGATGACAAGTTATAGATTTGGGATTCTTAAAATCCCAAAGTGTGCAGGACTGAATTGATTTAGATTTTTCATCAAATTTTTTGTTTTGTATATGTCTACTCAAGTGAAGACTATAATTTTGAAAAGCAGTCGAAGACTCTTGTTAGTTCAGGAAGCAGGACGTTTAAGTAGTACTGCAGTGAATCAGCAGAATGTTGCAGCTGCTCTGAGTGAGGCTTATTCTAAAATATCATCTTTCTTTGCTTCTGTTAGGTGCAATGTCTGTGAGTACGCAATGTTGAATATATTGTGATATATATAAGAATGTTATTTTGATATAATTGTTTTGATGTATATTTTCTTAGTTCAGTTGTTTTTTCAATTTCATATTTAGTAATTGTATTTTGTACATTTTTACAGTCACAGTTGAATCATAAACCTCAGAAATGACTTGATGTCTCCAGCAAAGTTTTTTGAGTCACTGTTTAACTTACTGGATAGTTAGATGCCAGAGAAATCTAATAAGGCCAGTATATATATAACAAAAGATCCTTAACACTATTGTTATGTCCACGGACTGTTCAGTGTGTTTTGTTTTGCTTCCCACGTGTTCCTTGACTTAGTTTTCCCTCGTGTGTTACATTTGCCCATATTTCCTGTTCCTGTTCCCATTGTGTTCCATTGTTTTCAGGTGTTGTTCAATGATTACCTCATTTAGTTCCTTGTTTGTTGATTATTTTTAGATAGTTCTGTTTGTGAGTTCTTTGTCCAGTGTCTATTGTCATTTCCCCATTACTTTGTATTCCTGTAGATTTATTATTAAAGAGTTCAGTTTTTGAGTTATCTCCTGTGTCTCCTCGCTTCGTGCTCCCTTTGATGTGTGACAGAACACTGGACCGCTAATGAATGACCATACAATCCGCTGCAATCTCCCCATCGAGCTGATTAATGTCATCCTTTATTTAAATGGCTCCAATTTTGAAGTAGAAGAAATAAAGAAAAATTCAAAGTCTTCTTGTCCAGCCCCCTCTGAAGCGGGCTCTTGTTCCCAAGTCAAGCCCAGAGAGGGCTCCTGATTCCAAGTCAAGTCGAGAGAGAGACTCTGTCCCTAAGTTAGGCCCAGAGAGGGGTTCTGTTCCCATGACCAGCCCAGAGAGGGCATCTGATAACCACTTTCAGCCCAGAGAGGGTTCATGTTTTCAAGTCAAGCCAAGAGAGAGACTCTATTTCCAAGTACAGTTCAGAGAGGGCCGCTGTTTCTACATCTGGCCCAGAGAGGGCCACAGATCCTGACTTTAGCCCAGAGAGGCTTCTGTTCCCCCGTCCAGCCTGGAGAGAGCTCCAGTTCCTAAGTCTAGCCCAGAGAAGGTTTCAGTTTCTGAGTTTGGCCCACAGAGGAGCGTTGTTGAGTCAAGCCCAGGGAAGGCCTTTATTCCTATGCCTGAAATGTCCCCCAAGGAATTTTTTAGGGGAGCTATAGGGCTCGGCTGTTGTGGCCGGGCCGAGGGTCGAGGCCAAGGCCAAAGAGGCCACTTCGCCATGGCTTCCTGCTCAGCCATGGCACCCTGAGCTCCATGTTCAACCATGGCTCCCCGAGCTGCCTGCCTTGGAGGCGTCCCCGTCTGTGGACAAGCCTGTCCTGAGGGACCTCCAAGCGCTCCAGAGGAGAGTGTAATGTCATGTCCATGGACTATTCAGTGTGTTTTGTTTTGCTTCCGACGTGTTCCTTAACTTAGTTTTTCCTTGTGTGTTACATGCCCATATTTGTTTTTTCTGTTCCTGTTTCCATTGTGTTCCGTTGTTTTCAGGTGTTGTTCATTGATTACCTTGTTTAGTTCCTCATTTGTTGATTATGTAATGATCAACAAAATTATAATAAATTATTTAGAATTATAATTATAATTAGAATAAATTATATGACTTCCGGGAGTGGGCGCTGCTCCTCCACCTAGATATCGCTCTCCTGCCTCGTCAGAGGTGCATCCACTGTGGATCCAGTCGGAATTATCATTTCGAAAACCCCAATGGAATTAAATTCTTTTGGTCCACCACTCGTCACCCTCTTTGAGGTACCCGACCGGACTGTGGATTACAGCGTGTTAGCCAGCCTGGCTAGGTCTGACACTGACGGCGTATTTCCACTACAGCGTCAAAACTACGCTCAGTGCCGCCGGCAACGTTACAACGCCACTGCTTTGGGGCGTGTGACATTTAAGGCAGAGCATGCTTCTGTTTACACCCTGTTTGCATTTCTTCTTATTTTAATGGTGGTTCGCAAACTAAACACTAGTATATATTCAAATCATGCAAAGTGCATTTACTTTTGCATGACTTGTTCAATGATATGTGATTTCATCTTAGTAATCCACCAGTTCCACTCTCAGCCACTCTCAATGTTTTCTACATGCGGCTTTTAAACCCCATAATGCACCTCGAGAGCGTTTACGCTCAGCTTCCATAGGAATGAATGGAAAACGCTCCACTCCACTCACTACGCTGTAGTGGAAATACGCCGTAACACTACTTGCAAACACGACAACATCGCTGTCAACTTTGGTTTGCTCAAAATCTGCTCGCTTACGAGCAAAGGACATCTCATCAAGGATCTCCTCACTAGCCGTAAGTTTGATTTTCTCTGGTTGACTGAAACTTGGCAACAGCCACATGACCTCTCCCAATTGAATGACTGCACTCCATGTTTACATCTGTCAACCACGTCTTTCTGGATGTGGAGGAGGTCTCGCGATAGTTTACAACGAGAAATGGAAAGTCCTGCAGTTATCTGTACCTGACTTCAGCACATTTGAATGCTTAGTGTGTAAACTACCTGGACCCACTCCCACCATCGTTGCTACAGTTTATCACCATCCTAAACCACATATTGATTTTCTTAATGACTTTGCTGCTGTACTCACTCATCTATCTGCTCTCTCACCAAACGTTATATTGCTGGGGGACTTTAACATTCATATGGATAACAACAATCTTCCTCTGACCAGAGACTTTTCATCATGTCTGGAAAGTTTGGGATTTCATAAATATTGGGATTTTCCCACACATACAAAAGGTCACACTCTGGACTTAATCTGTTGTTCTGGTCTCACCTCCTCCAACTGCTTAGCTGATGAATTCCATGTGTCTGATAATTTTCTTCTTTCCTTCAATATTTCTCTCTGTCTCTCTGTAACCAAACCAACATGTCTTATTTCATTTTGGAAGCTTTAGGATATTAATATTGATACTTTTGTCTTATCCATTGATAATAGTTTTACTCCTGATTGTCTATCCACTCCTGATGCTTTGGTTGCTCAATAAAATAATGGTTTACACAACATTCTTAATTCTCTTGCTCCAATGAAAACAATGTCTGTTTCCTTCTCTTGTACTGCTCCCTGGTTTACCCCTAAAACTCTGGTCTATGAAAGACAAATGCCGTCAGCTCGAGCAACTTTTTTTGTTTTTTTGCAAAACTGGTCTTACTGTCCATTGAGAAATGTATAATTATCACCTATTGCATTATAAAGAATCAATTTCCAAAATTAAATCTGATTATTACTCTGGCATAAGCTCTTATTCTTTGCCTTTCTCTCCCTCTGATTTTTCCTCACACTGTCAGTTATTCTCTAGTTTCCAACCTCCTGATGCCTCAGTAATTTCTGACCTCACCCAAAAATCCAAGCCCTCTACATGTCAGCTGGACCCTCTATCTACAGCCCTGGTTAAATCCTGCCTTAGATCCCAACGACTATAATAATCTCCGCCCTATCTCTAACCTTCCCTTTATTTATAAAACACTTGAAAAAACAGTTGCTGCTCAACTACACTCCCATTTAACACAGAATAATCTCTAAGAACAATTCCAGTCTGGCTTTTGTCCCCATCACATTACTGAAACTGCCCTCATTAAAATCACTATGTCACTATAATTACAACCTCCTCATGGCTGCTGACTTCGGTCTACTCACTATTCTCATTCTTCTTGATCTGAGTGCAGCCTTTGATACTATTTCTCACACTATTCTTCTCAACAGATTATCTTCCATTGGCGTTTCTCACACACCCCTCGACTGGTTTTACTCATATCTTTCTGGCCGCTGCCAGTTTATACAACTTAAATCATTTAATTCTCAGTCCTCCGCTGTTGCTATTGGTGTCCCCCAGGGTTCTGTCCTGGGGCCCCTTCTTTTCATCATTTACCTTCATCTATACAATGTTTAACAGGGAGCCAGTGCAGTGTTGACAGAACCGGGCTAATATGGTCATACTTTCTGGTTCTAGTAAGAACTCTAGCTGCTGCATTTTGGACCAGCTGGAGTTTGTTTATTAAGTGTGCAGAACAACCACCCAGTAAAGCATTACAATAACCTTGAGGTCATGAATTATTGTTTTAGCATTTGACATTGAGAGCATATTTAGATATATTTTTGAGATGGAAAATGCGGTTTTGCAAATGCTAGAGATGTGGTTTTTTGAAGGAAAGATTGCTATCAAATAGCACACATAGGTTCCTAACTGATGAAAAAGAATTGACAGAACAGCCATCAAGTATTAGATAGTGTTTTAGGTTATACACACAGAGGTTTTAGGTCCAATAATTAACACCTCTGTTTTTTTCAGAATTTAGCAGTAAGAAATTACTTGTCATCCAGTTTTTTATCTCAACTACACAATCCGTTTTTCAAATTGGTATGTTTGCAGAGTGCTGCGTTTGATACTGTTGACCACAACATTAAGATCCAGTAGCACTAACAGAGAGATACAACCACGATCGGATGACAAGAGCAGATCATTTGTAACTCTAATAAGAGCAGTCTCAGTACTATGGTATGGTCTAAAACCTGACTGGAAATCCTCACAGATATAATTCCTCTGTAGGAAGGAAGATAATTGTGAGGATACTACCTTTTCTAATATCTTTGACAGAAAAGGGAGATTCTGTCACATTTATGTCTGTTTATGTATTTTGGTTTCTCCCATTGTCTCCCCCTGTCGATCTGTCTGTTTTGGTTTACCCTCATTACCGTCATCCCCTACACCTGTGTTTGTAATTAGTCTCTCCCTTTATAAGTCTGCTTGTGTTTTGAGTTTGCTGTCGGTCCTTAACGTTATTTGAAAGTGTGTGGATGTCTCGTTGTGTTCCTGCCTGTTCCTACGAAGATTTATATTAAATTGTTATTTGTTTGTATCGTATCTCGTTTCCCGTCTCGTCCATCCAGCACGTACACGTAACAGATTTGAGATTGGTCTGTAATTAATTAATTCGTTGGGGTCAAGTTGTGGTTTTTTAATGAGAGGCTTAATAGCAGCCAGTTTGAAGGTTTTGTGGACATATCCTAATGACAGTGATGAATTAATAATATATAGAAGAGGATCTATGACATCTAAAAGCAAGTCTTTTAGTAGCCTAGATGGAATAGGGTCTAGCATAGGAATTGTTCCCAATTCTAGGAATTGTTCCCCTGGATATCTATAGCGCATCTGATGTGATACTATAATTGACGGCTGCATGGTGACAATTTTGTCTCTAATAGTATTGATCTCGGAAGTAAAGTAGTTCATAAAGTCATTACTGCTATACTGAGGAGCACAGTCAACGCCTGTTGGTTCTTTATTTTTTGTTAACTTAGCCACTGTATTGAATAAATACCTAGGGGTTATGTTTGTTTTCTTTTAAAAGATTCGAAAAGTAATCAGATCTTGCAGTTTTTAACGCTTTTCTATAGGATAGGGTACATTCACGCCAGGCAGTACGAAAAACCTCTAGTTTTGTTTTCCTCCAGCTGCGCTCCATTTTCCGGGCTGCTCTCTTTAGTGTGTGAGTGTGCTCATTATACCACGGGGTCGGACTGTTATCCTTAATCTTCCTTAGGTGCAGAGGAGCAACCGTATCTAGAGTTCTAGAAAAGAGACAGTCCGTAGTTTCTGTTATATCATCAAGTTTTTCTGAGCTATTGGACATGCTGAGGAATTCAGATTGGTCAGGAAGATTACTCAGAAAGCAATCTTTTGTAGTAGAAGTGATGGTTCTACCATACTTGTAATAAGGAGTTGAATTGACAGTTTTCATTATTTGGAGTATACAAGAGACTAGATAATGATCTGAGATATCATCACTTTACTGCAGAATCTCAATGGCATTGACATCAAGTCCATGTGACAGTATTAAGTCTAGAGTATGATTTCGACAATGAGTGGGACCTGACACATGTTGTCTAACTCCAAAAGAGTTCAGAATGTCTATAAATGCTGCTCCCAGTGCATCGTTTTCATTATCAACATGGATGTTAAAGTCACCTACTATTAAGACCTTATCTGTAGCCAACACTAACTCAGATAGAAAATCAGCGAATTCTTTAAGAAAGTCTGTATGGTGCCCTGGTGGCCTGTATACAGTAGCAAGTACAAACATCATGGGGGATTTATCATTAACACTTGTTTCTCTGGATAATGTTATATGAAGCACCATTACTTCAAACAAGTTATACTTGAAGCCCGCTCTCTGAGAAACACTGAAAATATTGCTATAAATTGTAGAAACACCTCCCCCTTTACCTTTTAGACGTGGCTCATGTTTATAACAGTAATCATGAGGGGTAGACCCGTTTAAGATAATATAATCATCTGGTTTAGCCAGGTTTCTGTCAAACATAGCACATCTAAGTTATGATCAATGATCATATCATTTACAAAAAGCGCTTTTGTAGAGAGGGACCTGATATTCAAAAGGCTAAGTTTTATCATTTGTTTCTCTGTATTATGTACTTTTTTTTATTATTTGTTAAACGTTGATTAGATTGTTACTCTTAAATTGGTTTGGACGTCTTTTGTATTGTCTAGCTCTGGGAACAGACACAGTCTCTGTAGCATGATATCTAGGTGAAAGGGTCTCTATGAGCTGAGAAATAACTGATTTTGGTGACGTGAGGCAGCTAGCAGACGGTCGGTTTAGCCAGTCTGTCTGCTTCCTGATCTAGGCCCCAGTTAGTCAAGTGCAAACTGTAAGACTATATGCCATATTACTAGAAAGAAGAGCGGCACCACCCCTGGAGGGATGAAGATCATCTCTTTTCAACAGGTCAGGTCTGCCCCAAAAACTTGTCCAATTGTCTATGAAACCTATGTTATTGTGCGGGCACCACTTAGACATCCAGCCATTTAGTGATGACAGTCTGCTATGTATCTCATCACCACAATACGCAGGGAGGGGACCAGAGCAAATTACAGTGTCTGACATCGTACTTGCAAGTTCACACACCTCTTTAACATTATTTTTAGTGATCTCCAACTGGCAAAGTTGAACATCATTAGTGCCAATGTGAATAACAATCTTACTAAATTTATGTTTAGCATTAGCCAGTACTTTTAAATTTGCCAAGATGTCAGGCGCTCTGGCTCCCGGTAGGCATTGGACTATAGTGGCTGGTGTCTCTATTTTCACGTTCCATAGAATAGAATCGCAAATAACTAGAGCACTTTCTCAGTGGGTGCGTCACTGAGTGAGGAGAACCTGTTTGATGATCTGCTCGGAACGGAAGAGCGGTGTTTTGACCCGCGACTATGCCGTCTCACAGTCACCCAGTTGCCCTGCTGCAAAGGCGAAGTTACCGAACAATATACATGACTCCCTGAGCTAGTCGCATCCAAAGCCGTATCTAAGGCCCTCACATTCTTATTATCCTCAATTAAAGTTTGGATGTGTGTCTCTAATTCTGAAATCTTCTTTGTCAGCGTAAATATTTCCCTGCATTTATCACATGTGAATCCCTCACTGCCGACAGAGATTGATAAGATATACATATGGCAGTTGGTGTCTTTTTTCAAATCCAGACTCAAAACCTATTTATTTACTAAAGCCTATTCTCTGTGATATCACTGTTTTCCACTGTACATGTTTTGTTTTCTTTGTGCTGTTTTTGGTTCTGTTTGTTTTCATTGCTTTATTGTGCTTGTATTGCACATTTGTATTGTTTGTTTATCTTTGTGAAGTGTCCTTGAGTGTTATGAAAGGCGCTTATGAATAAAATGTATTATTATTATTATTAATGATAGTTTTGTTCCTGAGTTCATCTAGTGCCTGTTGTCATTTCCCCATGTAACTTTATGGTCTTGTTATTAGAGAGTTTTGTTTTTCAGTTATCTCCTGCGTCTCTGTGTCTCCTCGCTCCCTTTGATGTGTGACAACTATGTTTCTTCCACAGTCACATATTTAACTGTTCACTGAGACTGAACATTTGCACAGTGATCGATTAGAAGAACATGCTATATTTTCAAGTAAAGCATATTTTATTATAACGTTTGAAGTCGTGTAACTTTGCAAGTAAAACAGGTTTTAAGTAAAATTAATATTTATATTGATATACAGAATACAAATACATACTAGCAGCCATGTCGTGAAGAGGCTCTATTAGGAGCGCAGCTGTGTCTTGACTTGATTCAGGGAGATCCGCCGTGACTTGACTTGACTCAGGGAGGTCTGCCGTGACTTGGCTCGACTTGTGAAGACCAGCTGTGACTTGACTTGGCTCATGAAGGTCAGCTGTGGCTTGACTTGGTTCATGAAGGTCAGCTGTGACTTAACTTGACTCGGGAACAACAGCAGTAACTTGACTTGGCTCATGAAGATCTGCTGAAACTTGGCTTGGCTCATGAAGATCAGCTGTGGCTTAACTTGACTAGGGAACAACAGCAGTAACTTGACTTGGCTCATGAAGATCTGCTGTAACTTGGCTTGGCTCATGAAGATCAGCTGTGGCTTAACTTGACTCAGGAACAACAGCAGTATCTTGACTTGGCTCATGAAGATCTGCTGAAACTTGGCTTGGCTCGGCTCATGAAGATCAGCTGTGGCTTAACTTGACTCGGAAACAACAGCAGTAACTTGACTTGGCTCATGAAGATCTGCTGTAACTTGGCATGACACAGGAACAACAGCTGTAACGTGGCTTGACTCAGGAACAACAGCTGTAACGTGGCTTGACTCATGGAGAACACCTGTGACTTGGCTTGACTCATGGAGAACAGCTGTGACTTGGCTTGACTCATGGAGAACAGCTGTGACTTGGCTTGACTCACGGATAACAGCTGTGACTTGGCTTGACTCATGGAAAACAGCTGTGACTTGGCTTGACTCATGGAGAACAGCTGTGACTTGGCTTGACTCGGCTTGACTCATGGAGAACAGCTGTAACTTGACTTGATTCAGAAACAACAGCTGTGACTTGGCTTGACTCATAGAAAACAGCTGTGACTTGGCTTGAATCAGGAACAACAGCTGTAACTTGACTTGATTCAGAAACAACAGCTGTGACTTGGCTTGACTCATGGAGAACAGCTGTGACTTGGCTTGACTCAGGAACAACAGCTATAACTTGACAGCCATCACTTGATTTGCTTTGGGTGCAGCAGACATGGTGAGATGAGATTTGGATGAGATGATTTTGGACTGATGAGGCTCAGACGTGGCAGCCATCTTGGCCGGGGACTCAGATGGGGCGGCCATCTTGTGAACAGGCTCGGGGATGGCGGCTATGACAGGTGAAGACTCTGGAAGGCCAAGCATGGCGTGAGCAGGCTCTGGAGCAGCAGGTATGGCATGAGAGGTTTCTGATGCAACTTGAATAATCCTAGACATGACTTGAGCTGGCTTTGGTGTGGTGGGAAATGTGGGATTGCATGGATGTTCATCAGCAACACCCACAGTAAAAGGTGAACCAGCCAGCATCAAAGCGATATCAATGTATTGTTCAAGAGTCCAGTGAGGGGTATGGCGAGTCTTTGAGTCCATGTTGGAAGATGTCTTTTAGTGCAACGTCATTAAATCCTACCAAATGGCACAGCTCACAAAAATCAGCAACATAATCTTCAATGGGCTGGTTACCTTGGTGGAGATGGAAGAGGCGTGATGCTGGATCCATGGTTGAAGTTGTGTGTTCTGAAAGCTGCTGGATCTTTGGTAGGCAAAGTATTCTGTAACGTGACTCTTGAGAAGCGTGATAGATCCAGGTGCGGACTTTATTAAACACAACATAGTCAAGACAGGCAGGGTCGATCTCCAAACAAACAGTAATATGTAGGGCAAGACAAAAGCAAAATCCAAATAAACAAGCAGAAGGTCAAAATCCAAGTGAGCAGTCCAAAGTAACAAATGAACAAGGCTATGAAACTAGGCAAAAACTATGGCAGAGAAACAAGGCAAAACTATGACTATGAAACAAAACCATGGAAATAACGAAAACAGGGAAAACGCTTGGTAGAGTCCACACAGGCAAAACAATACTTCGCAACCTCCTGTTTGGCATGGCCCTCCTTAAATGGCTGCCAAACAGGTAGTTACCAAAGAAGCAGCAGAGGGAGCGGTAACAGACAGTCCATGAGCAAGGGCTCCCTCTGCTGGTGTGGCGTTACATAACACTAGCTAATACTGTTAGATGAAACACTTTGAATAGAAGAATTAAGTCTAACACTTCCATTTAAGAGCAGTTAATTGGGTGTCAGCATCATCTAAACCAGTCATGTATTGTAATTCGCAACAAATAAAAAGGCACCTCTTGTCCAGCGGGAGAGTTACAGAGCAAACAAACATCAGCACTATTGTACCGTTATCGCATGTGACGTAAAACCTATCTGAGCACTGGTCTTACCTGAGAAAGACGCAAATTGTTTTACAGCATCTTTATCAAACAGATAAGATTACTCAGAAACAGTTCTGCCTTTTTTGTCTCCGATATGGCACTTTGCATTACTCATTTTTCTCAGAACTGTACTGTATATCAAAAGCTAACTGTGTAAAGAGTTTGTCTGCAATAAATATTCTGTCTGCAGTGTTTACAGCATCTTATATTAAAATTTATAGCAGAGTTATGAGGAACTTTTTAGTAGCCCACGTAACTGGTAAAAAGTAAATCTTTTAATTTCTTTGTTAACAGCTGTGGTGTATATTATATTTATGTATTTATTTAACTCACTAACTAACTAATATAAAAACACATACTATATCAATCACGGCCATTTTGTGGAAGGGAGTAAGTGCATTCTCAAAAAACGGGTAAGAAAATAATCTGTGATGTGGTAATGTGTGACGTGACATACTGTTTCCACATCCAAGCCTTCACTCTGTTTCAACTGAGAAAATCTCAGCAGCCATTTATGAGCACAATTCAACCCTTACTGAAAAAAGTGCACAAGGCATGTCATTACTCTAAAGAAGTTGCTATACTTGAGCTAACTCAAAACATTTAATTTTTTGTCTAGCCATCAGTGTAATGTAAAAAGTTTGGTTGATTTAAATTAAAAGTAAGTCTTGTTAGTGTAAAGTAAATACATTTCTGTAAATTAAATTAAAAATATTGGTTTCCATTGTCACATGACTTCTAACGTCATCTGTGGTCGTGCGTGTCGACGTTTAGCTTTCCGCCATCTTGTTACATGGACAAACTCGGCGTAGTAAAACGGGAATCAAGAAAATTGGTAAGTAATTTTAAACATACGTTTGGGCTTATTATTAACATTATACATGTATGATTTCATAAAATATTATGTTGTACTGTTGTTTTACATACGGTTAGTATTACTAGTTTGACGGCTCTAACTCGGCTAGAAGGTTTACAAGTTTCCCTCATCACGATGTTAAACCAAGTGGAAATAGAATAATAATAATACAAGTAAACTGCTAGAGGTGAGATGGATTGATATTGAAATGTAGTATAAAGACTGTTTCGGGTATGCTGGAGTGCGATGCATCAGCGTGCATGTACTTTATACATGGCGGCGCCATGTATAACGTACATGCATACTTCAGACGCTTTGTATGGACTTTACGTTGTTATTAAGCTTTATTATTATGATGATCTTTTTTGATTTATTATGAAGCTCGCGTTCGCAAGGTATTCGCTCTCCTTACTTGTGTAGTCTCTCATTTATGATTAATGTTAACACATAACGTTAGCTTAACCAAACACATGTTTTTAGTGATGTGCCTAAACACTTATTTTAACGTACCGCGTCGACCAGCATACCCGGTAAAGAAGTCGTCTGTTTACTTTTATGTGAGCCAGTTTGTTATTTCTCTTTGTCTTTTGTAGGATGGGGTACTGCTGAACAACAATTAGGGCAGGTTTTGAATAAACCAGTCACATGAAAAACGTAAGTAATTTGCACCTTTTAATTATTGCTTTATTGAAAAATGTTGAAATGTAAGTGACTAATCCTGAATTTCCATAGTTTTTACCATGGGATTTTAGTATGTAATGTTTTTGAAAATGTCTTCGATGCCTTAATTATACCTTTTGTTGTTTAATGCTTTGTGTGTATATGTATTTTTACAACTAGTTCTCAAAGTGAAATCATTTTTTTTTCAGAAGTCTATGTTTCTCTTTCTTACAGATTAATGCCGAATTTTTGCACATCACGACCCTACATTTACAATCAAGAACTATGGCCTCTTTGGACAGACAGATCTCTCAGCTTCTCCAGGTTATTAGGAGCAAAGGTGGAGTCCTCCATGAAAAAACGTTAAAGTTATGGATCAGGTATTGGTTGTATGCGAACAAAATTGCTTGTGGCAATCAATTTAGTAGTGTTTTGGTGTAATAAAAACAATACACCTTGAACATTTTGTAGAGTCTGGACATAGACATCAGAAGAGAGTGCCTGCTGAAGTGCCTGATCATGTACCTTGGTGAAGATGCAAGCTGTCTGATCTAAGAATACCAGGTAATGTAGACAATGCAAACTACTGAAATTTTCTCCAACCATGTTTGCCTTTAAAGTTATATTTCACTACCAAATCAACATTTCCCCATGTTTTACTCGCCATCAAGGCATCCTATCTGAATATGGTTATATTCTTGAAGAACAATACAGGCAAAGTTATAATCCTATATATCATTTTACTTCCAAGAGGTAGAATGGGAGTGAATTGTTGACTTTTTAAAGCTTCAAATAGTGCATCCGTTGATCAAAAAACTGCTCGACACGGCTCTGTGGTCTTAACAAAGGTCTTCTCAAGCCTTGAGAGTGAGTAAAATGTGGGGAAATTTTGATTTGTTAGTGACATATCGCTTTAAAGTAGTTCCAAGTAATTTTTGTTATCATTTACACATCAGCCTGTGTGACTTTGTTCCACAGAACACAAAAGAATATATTTTGAAGAATGTTGTTAAGAGCCCCCCATTCACTTGCATTAGATTTGTGTCCATACAATAATAGTGAATGGGGGCTGTGCTGTTCTGTTACCAACACTGTTCAAAATTCTGCAGAGGACAGTAATTCATACAGGTTTGAAATGACAAGAGGGCG
This sequence comes from Labeo rohita, assembly GCF_022985175.1. Lineage (NCBI taxonomy): Eukaryota > Metazoa > Chordata > Actinopteri > Cypriniformes > Cyprinidae > Labeo > Labeo rohita. The sequence continues at coordinate 39,381,989 of NC_066884.1, read as the reverse complement.
TGTAAATGATGACAGAATTTTGAATGTGAACTACTCCTTTAAAAGGGGTTGGTTCACCCAAAAATGCATTTTTAACACTGTTGAGTAGATTGATAAATGCCACTGATTGGCCATTGTGGTACTGCACTCAACAAATATTTCTGTAATTGTCTACAATGGTCAACACATGGGAGCGTTTGATTGTACAAGTGTTTAAGTGTTTAAAAGCATTTTCAAAGCCAAATGTAAAAGTATGTCTTCACCCGAAAATGAAAATTTTGTCATCACTTACTCTACTCTTGTAATAAACCGTACGAATTTTATTTTTACATTGAACACAAATGAAGATATTTTAATGAAAGTTGCAACAGACGTTTGGGCTCTACGTTGACCTCCATAATAACAAAATTTTGTAATACATTTTCAGATGAAGGGGTGCTTTTTTTTTTCTTCCAAAGTCCCTCAATTATTCTCTGTTCTTGTATGTTTTTAGGCTGACCAGAGGGAGGAAGCGGAGAGAGAATTTGAAAAGACCACCATGGCATTTTTTGTGATCTGCGAAAGTGATGCTCTTAGTTGTGCACTGGACATTTCCATTGTCATTGACGGTGTGGAAGTACTAAATGAGTTGTCCTCTGTTGCATGTGCCTGTGCCATGATGTTTGGACTCATTTATGCACTGAACTTAAAATATCCTGAAGGACTCAAATATACCTTTGAGGCCTTTCAAAAAATAATCATGGACATAGAGAGTAAGCAGATGAGCCGAAGGGTGCAGAACTTCTCTTCAAATCTGCAGGAGTACATTTGTTTCCTTTGACCCAGCTACAATGTTCTGCTGATGGTAAATTTCTTCGAAGATGTTGCACTGTATAAAGCCTTTTATACAGTTAACTGTACTACTGTTTATTAAACCTGATTTGTTTTATCTTAGTTAAGTTGTGTTTTATCTAGGGTTAGTTAAATAGTTTACCCAAAAATGAAAATTCTTAGATTGTTTACTCATCCTTAAGCTATTCAAATATTTAACTTTAATTAAATTTGGTTCAGAGACATTTTATGACAATTTTGATAAGTTTGAGATAATTGAGATAAGTTTAATTTTGGGGTAAACTATTCCATGAAGGTGAAGAGAATTTATTTATTTATTTATTTATTTATTTATTTATTAATTAATTATTTTTTACCATTGGCTAATTTGGTAGGTATTTTATTAAAAGTGTTTGGTTTTACACTTTTTGGGCCAAACGTGTTTTAACTTTAGATGAATTCTAAAGGTTTTATTGTGTAGTCAGTTCTAAGTGACTGTTCATGGAAAGATTGCATGTTTCTCTTTGAAACGATAACTGATTCTTATGGTGAATTTACATTGTATCCAGTGTGTCTATGTATATGGATACTAAAAACTGTTATACAGTATGTTTTTATAACAATACTATACACATTGTAGAAATTTTTTATGACAAAAATTTTAAAAGTTTGTTTACATTGTTAGACAGTGTGTATTGGTATGAGGATACTGTACACATTGTAAAAAAAAATTTGTATTATGACAAAATAAATTGTCAAAAGTTTGATGCTTGAAGTCATTCATCTTTGATGATAAAATTACACATTCTGAAAGTACATAAATTTCTTTATATTACATTAATATTTTAAGTTGTATTTGGTTGGATATTTGGTTAGATGTAAAGTAAAAGAATCAAGTTAATACAAAGAGAAAACATTACAACAAAGTATAATTTGAGATTTTATTAAACTTAAAAACTTTATTTGATTCAAAGATACTTTTTGCTTTGGCTAAGTAATGGATAGTTAATTCTTTTCAAAGTAAAAATTTAAAGTTGATAAAAAGTAAAGTAATTAGATGTAACAAGTTGACGCAAAATTTTTACTTTGATCCAATGAAACACTTTTTTCAGTGTGGGGACTAACTTAAATTGTCACAATACGGTCTCCCATTTAACAATCAACAATGCAACTCTTTGCGAAGAGGGAAATGTAGTATTTATTAATTTATAATTTGATCAAAACCACATAAGCCATGTGTAAAGTAGCGTAGTCTACTCATACCTACGGCACAGTCGTGACCACACAATGTATTTTGCTTCCACACTTGTGATGAGGTGACCAGTACTTCTTTAGATTAGTTTATTTCATGCAGATAACTCTTGGCTGCAAAATAAATAGATGAACCACAAAGCATATAACTTTATTTTTTTTTTAAAAATGAGAAAGGAAGTTTGTGAGGTAACAAAATGATGTACAATATCATGGATAACAGTGATGAATAGTATTTTATGGTGAACCTAGAGCTCCTGTGTTAGGTAAAAAAAAAAAAATCTGATGGTACAGCTACATCAGTTGCTGCTGTAACTTGGCTTGACACAGGAACAACAGCTGTAACGTGGCTTGACTCATGGAGAACAGCTGTGACTTGGCTTGACTCATGGATAACAGCTGTGACTTGGCTTGACTCGGCTTGACTCATGGAGAACAGCTGTAACTTGACTTGATTCAGAAACAACAGCTGTGACTTGGCTTGACTCATAGAGAACAGCTGTGACTTGGCTTGACTCATAGAGAACAGCTGTGACTTGGCTTGAATCAGGAACAACAGCTGTAACTTGACTTGATTCAGAAACAACAGCTGTAACTTGACGTGGCACTGAAAGGGCAGCCCTGACTTAACTTGACACCGGAGGATCAGCCATCGCTTGATTTGCTTTGGGTGCGGCAGACATGGCGAGATGAGATTTGGATGAGATGATTTTGGACTGATGAGGCTCAGGCGTGGCAGCCATCTTGGCCGGGGACTCAGATGGGGCGGCCATCTTGTGAACGGGCTTGGGGATGGCGGCCATCTTGTGAACAGGCTTGGGGATGGCGGCCATCTTGTGGACTGGCTCTGGGATGGCGGCCATGACAGGTGCAGACTCTGGAAGGGCAGGCATGGCGTGAGCAGGCCCTGGAGCGGCAGGCATGGCGTGAGAGGTTTCTGATGCAACTTGAATAATCCTAGACATGACTTGAGCAGGCTTTGGTGTGGTGGGGAATAGAAAGTGCATCCTCAAAAAACGGGTAAGAAAATAATCTGTGACGTGGTAATGTGTGACGTGACATACTGTTTCCACATCCAAGCCTTCACTCTGTTTCAAGTGAGAATATCTCAGCAGCCATTTATGAGCACAATTCAACCCTTACTCAGCCACACTGGGGGCTAGCTTAAATTGTCACAATACATAATCACTGGGAAAGCACTGCTGCGGCAGTGACGTAAAGAAACATTTTCTTCGGAGGAGAAATCTCTGCTCTTGCAAAACTAGAAGAAAATTAATATATGAAGATTAGTCAGGGAGCTGCAAGGGTGCTGTGCAGAATCACTGCTATGGCAGTGAGAAGTGGAATTTAGCATGACATCAGCTGCAAAGGAAGTGGGAGAGGTTATTGCTGTGGAGGCGAGAAAGTTTTAGTATATCTGCTGAGGCCGGTGGAAGAATTCACTGCTGCGGCAGTGAGCAAAAGAGTTTGGTGTGACGTCTGCTGAGGCCTGGTGGAAGAATTCACTGCTGCGGCAGTGAGCAATAGAATTTGGTGTGACGTCTGCTGAGGCCTGTGGGAGAATTCACTGCTGCGGCAGTGAGCAATAGAGTTTGGCGTGACGTCTGCTGAGGCCTGTGGGAGAATTCACTGCTGCGGCAGTGAGCAATAGAATTTGGCGTGACGTCTGCTGAGGCCTGTGGGAGAATTCACTGCTGCGGCAGTGAGCAATAGAGTTTGGCGTGACGTCTGCTGAGGCCGGTGGAAGAATTCACTGCTGCGGCAGTGAGCAATAGAATTTGGTGTGACGTCTGCTGAGGCCTGTGGGAAATTCACTGCTGCAGCAGTGAGCAATAGTTTGGCGTGAGCTCTGCTGAGGCCTGTGGGAGAATTCACTGCTGCGGCAGTGAGCAATGGAGTTTGGCGTGACATCAGCTGCTGAGGCCGGTGGAAGAATTCACTGCTGCGGCAGTGAGCAAAGAGTTTGGCGTGATCTGCTGAGGCCTGTGGGAGAATTCACTGCTGCGGCAGTGAGCAAAAGAGTTTGGCGTGACGTCTGCTGAGGCCGGTGGAAGAATTCACTGCTGCGGCAGTGAGCAATAGAATTTGGTGTGACGTCTGCTGAGGCCTGTGGGAAAATTCACTGCTGCAGCAGTGAGCAATAGAATTTGATGTGACGTCTGCTGAGGCCTGTGGGAGAATTCACTGCTGTGGCAGTGAGCAATAGAGTTTGGTATGACATCTGCTGAGGCCAGTGGGAGAATTCACTGCTGCGGCAGTGAGCAATAGGAGTTAGTATGACGTCTGCAGCAAGAAGGTAGGAGACGTTGTTGCCGAGGAGGGGAGTAATAGAGTTTGGTATCGTATCTTCTCTGGGAATGGTGGAAGAAATCACTGCTGCAGCAGTGAGAATTACAGCTTATGGTGACTATCTGCTGCAAGAGTGGTAAAAAGAAATCACTGCTGCGGCAGTGATTTCAGGTCAAATCAAGTGCCCCCCTACATTTTAACAGAGCTTTAAATGATAGAAATCCCCTGAAGTGGATTGCGGGATTGATAGTAAAGTAACAGAATTAATGATGCCAATTTGTCAAGAAGATGAATTTGAGTTCTGCTGTAATTCAACTGAAGCAAAAAATAGTAACTATTCAGTTCAATTCTGATCAGTGAGGACTCAATTGCATGTAATGACTGCAGAGTTTCACCAAGTTTAGCTTAGCTATAAGCAGCTCTACTGTAGACAGTAAAAGCAAGTGCAGTCATAGTTGATGGGTTAGAAATCGCTGATGTGGGAGTAAAATTGTAAATTTTGTAGGGGGGAATTCACTGCTGCGGCAGTGAAGTAATAAGTGATTTGTTAGGGTAAATCACTGCAGTGTCACTAAGAGATAACAGAGCTGATTTTAGAATGGCGGGAAATGTCACTGCTGCTGCAGAGACATACTGAAGAGTTTCTGGAAGACAGACCCAATGAGAGGGAAGCGAGGGTCCAAGACATACAATTGCCTGACAGAAATCTCAAGGTGGATGGCTCACTGTGCTGTTGAAATCATTTTAATCGTTTGAGTGCGACTTTAGAAGGCTCAGCTGGCCAGCAATGCAACAATGCCATTCTCTTTCCTTCGCTGTCTGTTTGGGCTTGTTAAGAATAAATCTACGCAGCCTCTGTAGAAATCAGCATGGTACACATTATCATTTACTTATGTATAGGCGAGAAGAACAAGAAGGGCATGAACTTACAGAAAAAGGAAAAAACATGTGAACATAGCGGTTGCTGCAGTTTTTGCAATCCTCTGCGGTTGGTTCGTCAATAACGTGGTATTGCGATGATTGCAACAGCCCAATGGGAATCTTGTGGTTGCTGATAAATAGCAAATGAGAATCCAGATGACTGGGTAGAAATTTTTGGATGTATTAAAAGAAGGACAGTGTATGGGTTATTAATTAATTAATAGCAGGGCACTGCTGACCAAAGTTTAGTTTAACTGTATTAGTTCGGCAGAACTTGATCGGCATTTGTTGGGACAGTAGATTATGGTGCACTCCATTGAATTGTCCCAATGGAAGGAAATGCTTAGGAGGCCATTCTTTGACCACAGGGTAGTGGAACACGAGAAGCCCAGGGAGAAATTACTGCTGAGGCAGATAAGTAACAAAAATGTAATCATGAACCTGCTGTAAAACAGAGTAATAAATAAATGGAATGTGCTAATGAAACGGGTGAGACATCAAGTACTGATGATACAAGCCATTTAAAGTTTCCTACTTCATAAGCCAAAGTATGTAGCATCACAGCACATGGCTGACTTTAGCCTGAACTGAGCGGACCATCTTCAGAAACAAAAGAAGACATTCACATGCAAATATTCATACAGTGGTTTAGTAAAATTGTTAAATATCTTGCTGTGGGCTTGACACGAAAATGTAAGTTCTCAACTTAGTTTGAAGAAATCTGCCAGAAAAAGCAGCCATAAGGAATAATCGCTTTGAAACGGAAGCGTCTGATGACCTGCTAAATTGGATTTTGCATACATGAAGTAAGCTTGGAGCCATTTGTGTTCACAATGCACAGGTTAAAGAACCATACTGATGGCTGAAACTGAATCATACTCGGACCACCTCCAAGATGGGCTTGGTTTACAAAGTTCTGCAATATTTTTAATGCTGACATATGGGCCGAATCCAGTGGAACATGTTAGAAAAGGATAGAAAACACCCAGACAGGCAGAGGTTTCACAGCAGCAGTATGGGTTGGGGCTGCTATGTGAGAGGCTGTAAAGATCTTTGCGGAGGCAGCCTCACGCTAGGACACCTGTGAAAGAAAGGTTGTAGAAAAAAAGGAAATAGGTATGCAAAGCAGCAGCCAGAGCGGTTCTTTTTGCGGAGGCAGCCTCACGCTAGGCCACTTCTGGAAGAAAGGTTCTGAGAAGAAAAGAGAGATATATACCAAGGAGAAGCCGGAGCGGTTCCTGTTGCAGAGGCAGCCTCACGCTAGGGCACTTCTGGAAGAAAGGTTCTAGGAAGAAAAGAGAGAGAGATATACCAAGAAGCAGCCAGAGCAATTCCTTGTTGTGGAGGCAGTCTAACGCTAGGGGCCACCTCTGAGACATCTGAGGAGGAAGAAAATGGAGACGAGCGAACAGGGGTGTGTTTTGGGTGAAGCAAGGTAAAATAGCCGGGGCAAAGTCGTGGACTGGGAGTGCCCGGTCATTCTTAGCAATGGCTTTAAACTTTGCTAACATAATGAAGGGCTTCATTTTCATGGGATGAAAATGGGAATTACCACTTTAGTTAATGGGGATCTGAAAAGGCATGATAATGGATAGCCAGGATAAACAGTATTAAAATCTCAATTAGTGAAATGCACCCAGTAAATCTGATTTAGATCAAAGAGTTTACAAAAATGCCATGTACATGAATGTAAACGGTAAACCCAGTATTCTTTGTGCAATGTTTTAGATTATAACTTCACAAAACATTACATTATAAATTATAGATTTAGATTATAACTTCACAAAACACAAAATATAAGGTATAATAATCACAATTTTAAAGTGGTTCATCGCAAATCAAACGAGCCCATTCACAATATAAAGCGATGTATAGAAGCAATGTTTGTAGAGTGGGTGACGTACTACTTGACTAAAGCTGAGACTTCCGGGATCTGGTTAGGCCGCGATGAAGATTCAAAATTAAAAGCATAATTTGAAAAACAACAGTAATCCGACCAGAGGGAGCTCGACCTATGATACTATGAAGCAGTGAGTGGGGATTATATGTGGATACCAATTGTACGCTGTTTAACAGCTGGAGTGCGTTGGATTGGATCGTTTGTTCAGATTGACGTGTCTATCATTACCGTACGCTGTAGAATAGAAGCGCACGACACTGAGCTATTACACACTCACGATTTGTAAGTTATGCAATAAGATTATACATTTAGATCATTATAAACGCTTTTGGGAAAAGGCGAAGTGAAATCGCTCAGTGAGTGGGCCAGAAGGAGCAACGGATAAGGTAAACAGAGCTGAATTTCTGATTGTTTTCATGGGAAATGAATGTTTAATGCGGTGAGCGTGCCTCAAACGTTCAACTGTATGCGTTCCTATTTTAAGAGAGGTAGATTTTATGGATGAAAGCGGTTTAGCTGTGATTTGGATAACGTTAGGAACTGTAGCGGCTGTAGTGCGCAGATGCCTAACTTACGATACCCTGCGGGAGAAGCGCATTTGGGTTCGATGGAGGCGGCTGGGCAAATCTGCGGGACATCGTTGACGAGCGCTGTTGCCCTTGTTGAAAGCTAAAACTGGAGCCGGATTAAGCGTGACTTTGCAGTGCGTTGTTAGTTGGAGAAGTGCGGGAGTTCGTCGGGCTGGGAGGCTGTTCACGGACAGGGCGGGGTCGTATGCCGGAAGAACGGAGGCTGGGACGGTGCAATGAGAGCTGCTTATATAGGCTTGTAATGATGATTGACAGGACTGAATGATTAGGCTTCTCCCGAACCTACGTTTGGAACTTCATTTTGCTTCCACACTTGTGATGAGGTGACCAGTACTTCTTTAGATTAGTTTATTTCATGCAGACAACTTTTGGCTGCAAAATAAATAGATAAACCACAAAGCATATAACTTTATTTTTTTTGCAAAAATGAGAAAGGAAGTTTGTGAGGTAACAAAATGATGTACAATATCATGGATAACAGTGATGAATAGTATTTTATGGTGAACCTAGAGCTCCTGTGTTAGGTAAAAAAAAAAAAAAATCTGATGGTACAGCTACATCGGTTGCTGCTGTAACTTGGCTTGATTCAGAAACAACAGCTGTAACTTGACGTGGCACTGAAAGTGCAGCCCTGAGTTGACTTGACACCGGAGGATCAGCCATCGCTTGATTTGCTTTGGGTGCAGCAGACATGGCGAGATGAGATTTGGATGAGATGATTTTGGACTGATGAGGCTCAGGCGTGACAGCCATCTTGGCCAGGGACTCAGATGGGGCAGCCATCTTGTGGACTGGCTCTGGGATGGCGGCCATGACAGGTGCAGACTCTGGAAGGGCAGGCATGGCGTGAGCAGGCCCTGGAGCGGCAGGCATGGCGTGAGAGGTTTCTGATGCAACTTGAATAATCCCAGACATGACTTGAGCAGGCTTTGGTGTGGTGGGGAATGTGGGACTGCATGGATGTTCATCAGCAACACCCACAGTAAAAGGTGAACCAGCCAGCAATAAAGCGAAATCAATGTATTGTTCAAGAGTCCAGTGAGGGGTATGGCGAGGCATGAGGTAATTGAGTGAGTCTTTGAGTCCATGTTGGAAGATGTGTTTTAGTGCAACGTCATTAAATCCTACCAAATGGCACAGCTCACAAAAATCAGCAACATAATCTTCAATGGGCTGGTTACCTTGGTGGAGATGGAAGAGGCGTGATGCTGGATCCATGGTTGAAGTTGTGTGTTCTGAAAGCTGCTGGATCTTTGGTAGGCAAAGTATTCTGTAACAGGACTCTTGAGAAGCGTGATAGATCCAGGTGCGGACTTTATTAAACACAACATAGTCAAGACAGGCAGGGTCGATCTCCAAACAAACAGTAATATGTAGGGCAAGACAAAAGCAAAATCCAAATAAACAAGCAGAAGGTCAAAATCCAAGTGAGCAGTCCAAAGTAGCAAATGAACAAGGCTATGAAACTAGGCAAAAACTATGGCAATGAAGCTAGGCAAAACTATGACTATGAAACAAAACTGTGGAAATAACGAAAACAGGGAAAACGCTTGGTAGAGTCCACACAGGCAAAACAATACTTCGCAACCTCCTGTTTGGCATGGCCCTCCTTAAATGGCTGCCAAACAGGTAGTTACCAAAGAAGCAGCAGAGGGAGCGGTAACAGACAGTCCATGAGCAAGGGCTCCCTCTGCTGGTGTGGCGTTACATAACACTAGCTAATACTGTTAGATGAAACACTTTGAATAGAAGAATTAAGTCTAACACTTCCATTTAAGAGCAGTAATGGGTGTCAGCATCATCTAAACCAGTCATGTATTGTAATTCGCAACAAATAAAAAGGCACCTCTTGTCCAGCGGGAGAGTTACAGAGCAAACAAACATCAGCACTATTGTACCGTTATCGCATGTGACGTACAACTTATCTGAACACTGGTCTTACCTGAGAAAGACGCAAATTGTTTTACAGCATCTTTATCAAACAGATAAGATTACTCAGAAACAGTTCTGCCTTTTTTGTCTCCGATATGGCACTTTGCATTACTTATTTTCCTCAGAACTGTACTGTATATCAAAAGATAACTGTGTAAACAGTTTGTCTGCAATAAACATTCTGTCTGCAGTGTTTACAGCATCTGATATTAAAATTTATAGCAGCCAACATGAGTTATGAGGAACTGTTTTTAGTAGCCCATGTAACTGGTAAAAAGTAAATCTCTCCAGCTTTTTCTGTGTAAATTGTTAAGTTTTAATTTCTTTGTTGACAGCTGTGGTGTATATTTTATTTATTTATTTATTTATTTAACTCACTAACTAACTAATATAAAAACACATACTATATCAATCATGGCCATTTTGTGGAAGGGAGAAAGTGCATCCTCAAAAAACGGTAATGTGTGACGTGACATACTGTTTTCACATCCAAGCCTCAGCAACACTGGGGGATATCTTAAATTGTCACAATACATAATCAGTGGAAGGTCTCCCATTTAACAATCAACAATGCAACTCTTTGCGAAGAGCGAAATGTAGTATTTATTAATTTATAATTTGATCAAAACCACATAAGTCATGTGTAAAGTAGCGTAGTCTACTCATACCTACGGCACAGTCGTGACCTCACAATGTATTTTGCTTCCACACTTGTGATGAGGTGACCAGTACTTCTTTAGATTAGTTTATTTCATGCAGACAACTTTTGGCTGCAAAATAAATAGATGAACCACAAAGCATATAACTTTATTTTTTTGCAAAAATGAGAAAGGAAGTTTGTGAGGTAACAAAATGATGTACAATATCATGGATAACAGTGATGAATAGTATTTTATGGTGAAACTAGAGCTCCTGTGTTAGGTAAAAAAAAATCTGATGGTACAGCTACATTGGTTGCTAAAATAAGCATGTATAGCTGGGTACACACCACAAGATACTCTGGCTGATTTTGGGTCATTTTCTGCCCTTTCGACAATCCTAGGTAATGTCCGATCATCTTGGTGGTTCTATAGATTATCTTATCAGATTTTCCTGTGGTGTAAGGTGTGTTAAGAGTGACTGAATCTGCTCGGAATAACGTCAACATATTGAATATTTATAATCATAAATCCTGGTGTGTGGGGGGAACCTGAGGACAAACTTGCAGATTATCACGTATCAAAAAGCGAGCTGACATAAGACAGAAGTATAACAGAGGGGAGGTATACAATACCATTTTTATATAAAACTTTTAAAGCTTTCACAAACTTTCACCCTTGTAATTGCTTTTTGTTTCACAGAAAATTGTATAGTATCAATATAATGCTCCATTTCCTTCCTAAAAGAAAAAAGCTTTTTTTTAAAGAACTTAAATTTGTGAATTTGAAATTTTGCATGAAAAAAAAAACAAACATGTATCATGTAGACGTAACTGTGTTTTTCTTTGCTATTCTGCAGAGAATAAATAATACAATACATATTTCTATAATAAAACAAAATGATTACATAATTCCAAATAATACATATGTCCATAATAAAACAAAATGATTATCAATATTTTGTATAATAAAATCACAGACATTTTGCCAAAATAGTTTTACAAAAGGACAATGCCAAAATAAATGTACCACATTTTTAGGGGAACTGACATAAAAGTAGCAACTAAAACCAATATCAGATTTAAATTTGACCAAATAATATTTTGCTGGGTAAATCGTGTGCATAATTTTGAATGATACTCCCTTAAATTTGTTTATAATAACAGTATTAACCAAACCTTTTCCCAAACAATACTGTCTGTCAGTTGATTCCAGTATGAATAAACACAAGGCAAAGACACTGTCTCATTGAAATAAAGCTCTTATAGAACTGTTTGATGTTGAGACAGAGCTGTTTTACCCAATCATGTCTTAACTGCTCATTCATTCATTCATTCATTCATTCAATTCTGTAGCAACTCTACACAATTACATTGAGATTAAATTGTTTTAATGCCAAACATGAAAATTCCAGCATTCAATAATGTGATTAAAAGAAAGTAACCAGATTACACATGAAGAGTTCAGATGCAAAACCAGCTAAAAGCCATTTCGGTCAAAAATGAGATAATGATACTGAGTGAATGAGTGAATACTTTTACTTCAAACTCGCTAAATCCAAGCAAGTAGCCAGAAAGAAATGCTAATTTTAAAGAAATACGTCAGATGGATTTAGGGGCTTTGCATCTGAACTCTTCACATGCAGTTGCGTTTACAGTGAGTGTTAAAAAGAATACTGAATATAACTGCATTGAAAGGAACACACATGAAAAAGAAAATGTTTGCTAAATAATTCCATACTGCTGTAAAGAATAAGAAAACAACTTTATCAAATTACACACATAATGTTCAAAAATGTGATGTGCACATACTGTATATCATAAGAGAATGCTTGCTATATGCTATAGTATATTCTTGCATGTTCAAACCAAAGTGACAAATAGAGCTAAACTGTAAAAATTCAGTTACACTTCACAAGGAGGTTTAATTCAATAACATTAGTTAATGCATTAGGAATCATGAATTAACAGCATTTATTAGTCAAGGTTAATGAAAGTATTTTCTACACATACTAATGCATGAATAGGTTCTGAAAAATGTTCTTTATTTTACCTTCTTAGAATAAAATGTAAAGCTCTTTATCAAGTGAATTTCATTCATGAAACAGATCATTTGCACAGCAGCAATAACACAAACCAAACAAGCTGTAAAAACATAGTATGAAGACTGAACTCCAGACGACCAGCTCAGTAACAGTCAGGATCTATATGAGCTTCCACTTGTCTGGTGTATGAATTACTCATATCAGTTCCTGCTTGTGGTTCATTTGTGCCTCTGCGCAGATTTTCTTCATTCTCATCACGACTGTTACTACATGTCTGGCCGCAAGTGCCGAGGAAGGTCAGGAACACAGGTATGAATGTGATGCCATGGACGGCCCCAAACAGAATGACTAAGAACATGATTTTGAAGAAGGTCCTGAAGATGTAACTTTTAGCAGCCGCGAGCACCACCACACCTGCGATAGTGGACACAGCTCCCTGAACGATGGGATAGCCCAGTTTAGTGATGGCATCCGTGGCTTTATCATTCACTGAGGATTCTTCACTTGACACAAAAGCATAGGATATGTGAGCAGAGAAGTCCACGGAAAACCCGATACAGATAACAAGATTAATCATAGATACAGAGTCTAAACTAACATCCCATAAAGCCATGAAACCGGCCACTCCCACAATGACAGATGCGATGGCAAACGTCACCCAGAGAGAGCAGAGCGGGTTTGGGATCAGCAGGAGTGAAATGACTAACATCGCACATGTAGCAACTACTATATTTTGCACTGTATTAGTGATGATGACGGCATATTGGTCAAAATAGATGAACGCGGGGTGGTACACAATCAGATCGACAGGCGTCTGCAACTTCCCACATTCGCCTGCGATTTCTCTAAATGCATTCAGCATGTTCTTCTCATCGATCGCTGTCCGGATGTCCACTGTCTGAACGAACATACGCGATGCATGAATGTGATTGTTAGTGAAATTAACATCTTGACTAAAGCCAGAATAATTAAGAAATGCAGTTAAATGGCTTTTGAATTGTGCTTCATTGTCTACATCAAAACCAGCATTTAGCCCAAACTGCACGTATACATGAAGCCAAGAAATAGGTGGAATGTCTGGATCTGCCATTGTCAGATTTTGAAAATGTTCCAAACACGAGTCAAGACTTTTACGAGCAGTTGGGTTCCAGTACTGGAAATGCTCATCCTTTATAACTAACATGACATTGGGACCAAAATCAGAGAAGAATTCATCCTCATTGTCATAGTAGTCACCAACATATGAGCCGTCTGCTGCTAAATGTTTGAGATCTAGACCTTCCTGTATTTGGAAGCAGCCGTAGATACTGACCGCCAAATACCCGGCATAGATCAGACACACAAGCACCTTAACCCACACTCTTGTCAGAAAAGGGCCGTAATAGTTTTTAAAGAATGAATCCACTGGCATTTCAAACTCCTTACGTGTGTTTTCATCAAAAGCTCCACCAACACAACAACCTTTACCATCACCACTGGCTTCTGGGACTCTCATGCAGGTCAGCCAGTGTCTGTTGCTTCTCTCTCGTCTCCCATTGAACGCGAGACACGCGCCGAAGAAGGTGATGTTGAAGATGTAGCAGAACAGAAGGGCTGTGCTGGTGTACATGCAGAAAGACTGAACCGAGCGGAACGGCGTCAGCAGGCCGATGTAGAAAGCCAGCACATCCGTCAGGGTGGTGATCGTGATGGACACGCCGGCCTCCTTATACGTTTCTGCTAGGCGAAGCTCAAAGGCTTTATCAACTTCAGTCTTCTGCCAGCAGGAGATCATTATGAACATGTCATCAACACCGACACCTGGAGGAAAGCAGAGGCTGTCAGCACGAGCTGTGAGACACCAACAGGTGATGAAATGAATGAATGTTATTGACCGAGAATCAGAAAGGGGGCTGTGGCCACGGTCATGGCGAACGGCATCCCACAGAACAGCAGCAGTCCGAAGCTGGCCAACACCGCCAAGCCGGCGGAAACGACGCCGAATGCGGCCACCCACACCTTCGTCCTGACACAGTCTAACCTGTGGAAAAAGACATGCTGTAGGGATAAAGACATGCCTAGTGACAAACACATGTGCTTATTTGATTCTGTTTTAATTCTTCAAGATACCTCAGACAAGACAGAATTGAAATGGTAATGGCCAGGAAATACGTAACAGAGAAGAGGGGGATCACAGAGTCGGAATTGTTCTCAAACTCATGCTGTCTTGATATCGATGTAAAATAAGACACATGGACCTGTAAAAATAAAAAGTCATAATCAAACACTGTTCAGTATAACTACTCTCTACACAAATGTGTTTCCTTGTCTGGAAGAACAGTGCAGAAATAATTTTATCAAGTTATGACGGGACATGACAAGGCAGGAAACCAAGCAAATGTACACATGTTCACTTCTTTATCTCACTAATTTAGAATTGCTGTGTAAACAACTTTTGGTACTTCACTTATTGGAGATGAATTGATAAATGTAAAATGAGGTACATTTAAACACACAATTAGGCGTCTGTATGCATATAGATATCTTTATTATTTTAAAAGTCTTTATAAGTCACAATCTTTATTTATTTATTTTTACTTACCGTTTTCTGTTTTGTATAGCTTGAGAGGAGTTTTAGAAAGCCATCAAGCCATTCAGAGTTTTCCATTGTTTTCTCCTGGTCTAGGAAATAAAAAAGCCGGACTGCTTTTGCACTGGATATCTCTGAGCTATCCGGCTTTAGCTCTACACCGCCAATACTTGGTCCCAAAAACGTGCCGTTATTCATCGGATAAGTTATGGCTGAAGAAATGATTTCAGTAGCATTGTAATTTATAATGTCTAAAATTAGATTTGACATGCAGTTTCCCTTTGTTTTGGCACAAAGATTTTCAAAAGTGTTTCCTGTCGATATATTTTTCACTTGTCTGTCTAACTCTAAAATGTCGTTAAAGGCTGCTTCGGTTAATACATTTTCTCCATGCAAGCCTGTGATGATCAAAGAGGCATAGGTGCCGTCGGACGTGAGCCGTAACTGAGAAAACTCTTCAGACGGTGGGAAATTTTTCTCCACAATCGCCCTCTCCAGCTTGGCAGGTCCATTGACGGGCGTGAACTGCTCTTCAATATCATTTGCCTCCCTCTCCTGAAGAAAGATAAAACCAGCTCCAAGGGCAGCAGCTGCACATAAAGGTAATAAAAGAAACACATATGGATATCTACCAACAACACTACCAAGCTTTTGAAAGGCCAGAGACAGAGGCCTTTCGATGCAGTCGGTTTTACACTTCGCCATCCTCCAGACACACTTCAGAACTGAATGTCTTGCTCTTCTGCATTACCTCCGTCCACAGTCACTCTGTGATGTCATCACGCACTTGTAAGCTGAGCGCAACACTAACAACTCATTTGTTACACGTTAACAAATGAATGGTTATTTATTAACAGACTTTCTCTTTACCACCTGCACTCGGTATCAGCTGCAGAAAAAAGATGTGATGTTTCATTTATGTGATATTTTTACTTCAGCATGGACATACATTTTGTTAACCATAAAAGCCTATTAAACATTCTATGTGTCATTCTTTTATATGAAACACTTCACTTATTTGATTCGTTAAAACTATTTTCTTTTAATAATTTACACTTAATGGGCATTTGATGAGCCTTATTTATAAGTATGGACACTGGCAAAGTGCAAACTCTTTTTATACTTGACAAAAAACGTATTTTCTTACTTGAATATACCAGGTGATTTAGATTTACTTCTTTAGTTTACTCAACAAAGCTGTTTTCAATGTAATCAATCTGTGTTCAATCTGTAAAACCTGTAAAACCAGCAAACCAGACCAGCCTGACGCAAGTATTTTCGACAGGGTACAACTTTCTCCATATTACTGGAATAAACATCATTCTGTTGTAATTACCGCCTACTGCTGAGATTTAATATATAGAAAGCATGTAAAGAAACTGAATGAAAAACATTTTAACAACTCCCAGTAAGTTGGGCAATGATTTATACAAGGTTAATGGGCAAAAATTATCGCAACTCTTTTGAGACATTTTTACAGTGTAATTGTGTTAGTTGGTCATTTACTGCTTTAGTGAAGGCAGAACTAATCTCATATTTTGGCTCATATGTGAGAACTGTAAATCCTGTGTATACTGATACATTCAGCCACGTTGGTCGGCATTACTGGGAACATCCACGAAAACGTCACGTCCGCTTACGCCAGGGGTGCTCAACTCTGGTCCTGGAGGTCGAATTTCCTGCAGAGTTCAGCTCCAACCCTGACCAAACACACCTGAGCCAGCTAATTAGGATCTCAAGGAGCACTTGATAATTACAGACAGATGTGTTTGATTAGGGTTGGAACAAAACTCTGCAGGAAAGTCGATCTCCAGGAACAGGGTTGGGCACCCCTGGCTTAGGCCATGGCAGAAAACAAACTATTAGAATTACCACGTGTAGAGCTTGTTAGGAGCTTGATGATTTTACTTTGTAATGATTACGACTGACTTTCGCTTGGTGCAATGCTAAAAAGATGCTGTGTGGTGTTCTGCATTTCTAATAAGTTATTAAAAAAATCTGACCTGACGTTTTATACTGCCAAATAAACAGACAGAGCCGGCAAGGAGAACAGTAGTTATAAACACTAGTGTTGAGTCCGAGTCCAAGGAAACACTACTGTTTGCCAGTATCTTAACATTGTTCTAACCCAGGGGTGCCCAAACTCAGTCATGGAGGGCCAGTTTAGCTCCAGCCCCAATTAGACACACCTGAACCAGCTAATCAAGCTCTTACTAGGCATACTAGAAACCCCCTGCCAGGTGTGTTGAGGCAAGTTAGAGCTAAACCAAGGACCAGGACCGAGTTTGGGCACCCCTGTTTTTAACCTTTACAACTGGAAAAACGCGATGTCAATTGAAATGTAAGGAAAGCAAATCTCTACTGGATCTTGCCATTTTGATTTTCTGATTTCACACCATCTCATAATTAGCGTCTTGCTCTGCTTACCAAACTTGAAGTCATGTTACAGAAGTTATGGCTGACTTATATATTGTGACATTTCAGAGTGAAACAGGTTTTAGAATGTGAAAAATTTTAGGGCGGGACTTGACTTTATTCATTGTTATAGTAAATGTGTAAATTAAGGGTAAAGCAGTAGGTATCTTGGTGAATGGCACCTTAAGAGCAGAAAATGCACCTCTTTTCTCTGATTGTGGCTGTGTGTGTTTTGGTTTTTATATGACAAATGGTTAGACCTGAGAGAGGGCATTTTGAAGTTTTTTCTTGAATGAAAATGAGGCTGTGAGGGATAAACTTAGTCTTTGCAATGACACACACTGTGTATAAAGCCCTACATATACTTTCCATAAGTCACAGCAAACTCACACCTGTTTTATTTTTGAATGCATTTATAAGTACATTAATTACAATAAATTACATTATGTAAGGAATAATTGATGATGAGCCATTATTATGAATTATTAGAAAAACATGCACACCGAAGGTGGTTTTGGACCCATAAAAAATATTTCCGCAAAAATGTTCGAAAAAAAAAATGTTTTCTTTGAAGCTAGAAACTGCCACAATAATTTCAATACAGCAAAAACTAATAAATTAATGCAAGGGAAACATTCTCAAACTCAAGTAAACACTCCGAGTATTACTTACAAGCAAAGGGATAAATAATTTTAAGTTTTCAGTTTTTTAGATAGGTCTGTCTAAAGGCTTCTACAGAAACAGCCTAGCACAGACATTTCATGAAGTAATAAATGTAAAAATAAAAAACTGCAAAATCTTCACTGTATACATTAAAGATGATAATTGAAGTTAATAAGTGATTCAGTCAAGAAGAGCGAGTGATTTTCTTTTTTTCTTTTGTTGTTTGATTAACATATACGACGCGGTTGGCGGCTGCAGGTTTACGTGCTGTTGCTTTACCCGCCCAGCAAAAACTCGTTGAAAAGACTGGTTGAAAAGTGAAAGGTGAAAAGACGTCTCTTTCAGGCCGAATTTCAACCATAAATTCATTATTATATTTATCTTATATTCAAAATATGACAATTCACAAAAGAGTACTAAAACATTTATTGACATTAAATACATCTTTCAAGTAAAAAACACTTTCCTGATCACAAATCAATACTGTAAAAACAGTAAACTAATTAATGAGGTAAACAGCCACGTAATAAGCGGGATAATGTACAGGCACACGGCTGTTATTACGAAATAAGCCCCTACAGTGTGATACAAGACGGGTCCTGATTACACTGCTGGGGCTTATTCTGCGATAACAGCCGTATGCCTGTACATTATCCCTTACATATAAATGTAGAGTATGTGTGTGGCCAGACATACACTTACCACATATTCTCCAAGTCTTCAGTGAGATACACGCTCAGACAACTCAGAACACAGTCATGCTTGACGTTTATGTCTTCATTCTGAAACAAGCATAACAAAATAATAATAATTATAATAATAATAAAAAGATAAATTCATTGGTTATTTGTGTTAAATTTAAGTAAGGCTGAATTTTAAAGCATGTTCAACCCACAAAAATACTTTTGGCCTTATTCTAAACAAATGGAGATCGTAATTGCGATCATAATGTTCTTGTTCGAAACACAAATGTGACGCTGTCTGTGAAATCCAAGCTAAAGCATACAATTCTAATTCTGAGGTAACGAGCAAAGTTTGATTAATTTCACTATAATTTCAATTTATGACATGACCTTCCTCAGTCAACATTAAACATATCATAGTTATATTTTCAAAGAACATTCTCTACATTATGTAGAATGATTTTGTCAAAAACAGTAAATCACACAGACACACACACACACAAATGACTTTAGATGGGTTTTCACAGG
This sequence comes from Labeo rohita, assembly GCF_022985175.1. NCBI lineage: Eukaryota > Metazoa > Chordata > Actinopteri > Cypriniformes > Cyprinidae > Labeo > Labeo rohita. The sequence continues at coordinate 39,362,777 of NC_066884.1, read as the reverse complement.
CAGGGTCACAAATGTGGCCTGAAACCAACAAAACAGTCCAACGGGGGAGTGACAAAGGGCAAAACCAACACAAACAGTCCAAGGGGTCTGACACACACATGAAAGAACACAAGCAAATATACTTTTTAAATTTCAATTTAATTTGCTTTAAGAATTTTATAATGTAAATAAAGCTTAATAAGCTTAAATTCAATATGTTTATCTTATAAAGCAATCAAGTCTCTACAGAAATTTGGACTAAACATTTCAATTCATATAGTTCATGCTCTATAATATTTTTTATAACATTTTTCAAGAATCTGAGCGGTGGTTGTGTCGACTGTCAGTGGAGGAACAGATATCTTCATTTGAACAAGAGAGTGATGGGGGTTTCTGAAGTCCTGTCAAGGAAGATTAACCAATGAAATGTATAATAAATGAAAAACATGCTTCCTTGAGCTGTCAGTGCCATTATGGTACGGATTTTTTGTCCTGCACATCCTCCCTTGTGACGGAAATCCTTTACCAGATCATCAGAGTACTTGTCCAGCTGACCAATCAATTTGGAGATAACCATGCGAGGTACGGTTTCATACTGCTTAAGGTGATGATTTACATGAGCAAAGTATTCCTTCTCAGTTGACAGTTCCTTAAATCCACATGCCTGACAAAAGAATGTGGTTAACTGAATGTGTTGTTGTTGACTTCCTGTGTGTTTGATACGTGTGGCTCAGAAGGTTCTTCCACCTTTTGAACGTGCAAGGACAATCCACCTATGGACAGGGATACCTGCAGTTGCGATCGTAGTGGAAATGTTTCAGCCTAAAATGTTTTAGCAACTCGTACCAGGAAGATAATGAAATGTTGCACACTTTATAAGACCACAATCACATATCTGTAAGCAAAAACAAAAGAAAAATAGCAGTTAGTTAAAAATAATTTATATTTGTTTTACTGTACCTACATTCAACCTTTGTATAGACAAGGATACCTGCAGTACATGTAGATAATGAAATGTCACTTTACAAGGCCACTTTCACATGTCTGTGTTGACAAAAGACAGAATATCACTTAACATATTAAAAATATATTATTTTTAGGCTTGTTTTTACTCTAACTACAAAATGTTTACTGTACTGTAAATACAACAATAATAATGATTAACATTATAATACATTGTTCTTAATAAACTATTGAAAGGATACTTCAAACTAAAAATAAACTTATTCACGCTCATGTGGTTTCAAACTTGTAAGACTTTCTTCTGCTGAACACAATAGATATTTTTAGAAATGTTTTTTAAACAGAAGCTGTCATAGCGTTTCTTATTTTATCCATATTTCATTTGACATGTTATGTTGTGTTTTATTTTATTATGTTTTCATTTCAATGATTATCAGATTTAAGGTAACCTGCAGTACATGTAGATAATGAAATGTCACACACTTTAAAAGGCCACATTTACATGTCTGTGAAGACAAAATATCAGTTATTACAAATTATTAGACAAACAAAATATTATTTTTAGTCTTACTGTAACTACTAAATTATTTCTGTACTGTAAATACAATTTCTGCTACTAATAATGATTACCATTATAATACATTCATTTTAATAAACTATTAAAAGAATAATTAAAGCTAAAAATAAACTTTTATTCATGCATGTGGTTTCAAACTTGTAAGACTTTCTTCTACTGAACTCAATAGATATTCTTAAGAATGTTTTTTTTTTTTTTAAACAGAAGCTGCCATACAGGTTTGGAACCACATGTATCAGTGTTTCCCCTGCCATTATATTAGGGGCACCCACCAACCCCCCTTAAAGGTCAAAAAAACTTTATTTTCTATAGCGCCAGATCACAACAGAAGTCATTTAAGGTTACCCATTGCTATAGAACAGGTCTATACCTTGTTCTTTTTTTTAAACAAACAAAATAGTCTTATGTTATTTATCTTATTTACACAACAGCATGTCAATTCTTTCTCTAACGTGGACGCGCGTTTACAATTTCTCCGCGAATACGCGGACGGGATCACGGAGTCCATTCATGAAAACGGATTTACTCTAGTGCGGAATGACACAGAATTCGTCAATTTTTGGATTAATAAAGCAAAAGTAGGTCTCTCACTTAATTCGAATCGCAATATGGACTAGTGTAGGTAAATATTAAAACGCAAAAGACGGTTTAAATATGAATCTTCCATGTTCCGCTTGGCTGTGTATGAATGAATGGCGGAGACGCGGTTTTGTTTACTACACAAATACTGAAGCACACGTGAGACTCGCGGTGATTTTCGGCCTTTGGGTCTCATTATATGACGATATAAACACATGAACTTAATCCTGACAAAATAAAAGTACGGTTTAACATGTAACAGAAATGTATTAATCATTAGTAATTAAAAATTAAATTTAATTAAATTTATTAAAAATAAATAAATAATAAAAATAAATAAATGTTTAATGCCTTCACTTAATTAAAACACACAAGAGTTTCTGACAAAAAAAAAAAAAAAAAAAAAAAAAAAAAGAAAAAAAGAAAAAAATGGTTGTAGGGCACTATTGTTCAAAATGTTGAAATTGAGATTTTTGGACTTATTTTTTCACTGAAATAAATGTACAGAGAGTAAAGAGTAAAGTAACTGTTACCGAAAAAAGTACCGTACCGCACCGTACCAAAGCCTATGCTAGGTCCTAGGGGAGACTACGGTGACCGGGAGGGGACACCCTCGGTTCACTTAAGTTTGTCGTGGCCACGACATATCAACTCGTGGGAACGTGATATTATGTCATGGCCACGAGATCATTTTGTTGAGGTAACGACATCCTTATGTCGTGGCCAGGAGATGCTATGATGAGGGAACGACATCCATTTCTCGTGGCCGCGTCTTATTATGTTGAGGAAACGACCTGCGCTTCTCGTGGCCACGAGTTTAATGCGTAAACAAACCTGCGTGACCATAGTAACCCGGGATTATCAGAGATAGATTTATTAATATTTTATTTTGAGTTAAAAATTATTATATTAATTATTATAGAAATGAATACATTATTAAATGATTATATTAACAACAGGGGATGCTGTCTGTGTGAATGCTGTCTGTGCGCGATGCATTCGAAAGAAGTTTATCATTAATAAATATTACACAAAGTACATCAAATAAAATAGGCCTACAAGATATTTTTATCCAACCTTCTATTAACTGATCGTTTTTTCAGTATTATTTTTATTTTTATTATCATTATTATTAGCCTGTTATTTTATTTTCGTTTATGTTCCATCTCTTTACTCAACGTTCTATATGTAAATACTGTAAATGCTGGACATATGTTATATGACTGGGATTTTTACTGGAATGCAGTTTAAAGTTTGAATTATTTTATTTTGTTTCGTCTAATTAGTGTTTCATGAGGAATGAATCATTCACGTAGTTTAATTTGTAAATGAAAACACACTCATTTATCGTCACACACGGGCATAAATACAATCAAAAAGTCAAAACTTTATTGGCATAATTGTCAAGCATTAATAAAATTAGCCCTAACCAGTTATTAAAATAATAATAGCCTAACCATAATAATAATAATAATAGGCCAGTAATAAATTATAAGTGACTTATAAGTGGCTATATTTTTATATTTATTGTGTATCGCTTTGCCTAACGTTCTGCTCTATATGCTAATATTTGCTATATTTTGCAAATACTGTAAACGACAATTATGCCAATAAAGTTTTGATAGAAGTTTTGATTGTATTTATGCCCGTGTGTGACGATAAATGATTTACAAATTAAACTACGTGAATATATAGGCTAGTCTATTAATTAGACGAAATAAAATAGAATATATGTCAAATTCAACCTTTAAACTGCATTCCAGTAAAAATCCCAGTCATATAGCATATTCAAATTTTTACTGTATCATTTACATTCAAAACTTTAAGTAAAGAGATAGAAATTAAGGTAAAAAAAAAATAACGAATACAAAGGAATGATACAAATATTACAGAAAAAAGAGGATCAGTTAATGGACTTACAAGACTGTGGGATGCATGAAATGTTTGTAGGACTATTTGATATACTTTATGTAATATTTATTAATGATCAACTTCTTTTGAATGCTGTCTACATCGCGCACAGACAACATTCACGTAGACAGCATCGCATAATATTATCATTTAATATTGTATTAATTTCTATAATAATCAATATAATAATATAATAATTCCTTAATTCAAAATAAAATGGTAATAAATCTATCTCTGATAATCCCGGGTTACTATGGTCACGCAGGTTTGTTTACGCATTAAACTCGTGGCCACGAGAAGCGCAGGTCGTTTCCTCAACATAATAAGACGCGGCCACGAGAAATGGATGTCGTTCCCTCATCATAGCATCTCCTGGCCACGACATAAGGATGTCGTTACCTCAACAAAATGATCTCGTGGCCATGACATAATATCACGTTCCCACGAGTTGATATGTCGTGGCCACGACAAACTTAAGTGAACCGAGGGTGTCCCCTCCCGGTCACCGTAGGAAACACTCTGTATGTAGTGTTACTTTTTTTTTTACCCATATTATGTTTTCATTTCAGTAATTATCAAATGAACTTTTAGCAGATTTAAGGTGAAGATTTAATGATTTAATAATATGTATATACAGTAGTCAACATTTGAAGTGGATCACAAAATGGTCTTCAGAGTTGTCCTAAGACAAGAACGTGTATTGTTTTGGTTTTAGGACAACTTTGATGAAAGGTTTTGATCCACTTCAAATGTTGACTGCTGTATATATGCAGCTTACTGCTCATTAAACCTTTGCTTTTGAATAAATAAAAATGTGTCAGTGGAGGTAGTGTTTTGGAATTTGTAATCCATTTCTGGTCAACTTGTGGATCTGTATGGCTAATATTGTCTTTAATTTGTCCAAATACTGTTGTTTGGCATTAGGATTCAGTTTGTCCTGCTAGTGCATATTTTTCTGTTTCCTTTCGCCATTTAATACCTTCATCAACATTTAAACGCTTTACGCAAGCAAACCCGCAGACAGGTACCAAAACGCTGGCTGCATTCTAAATGGCTACTCAATGAGTAGGTACTTCATTTCAATAAGTACTTAATGAGCGCTAAAAGAGTACGTACTCTACACCAAATCTTGAGTATGAATGCGATCAAAGAACTGTGGTCAGGGGGAAAGGACTGTTTTCTCTCCGCTCCGCGCCCTCAGTTATGACGAGACACAGACCGAATCTATATCAGTCCTGTCAACTTTCATAACTTTCATACTGATAGTCAGAGCAGTAAGATTTTATGTAAATCCACTAGGGCTGACATTCAGCTTGAAGAAAACTTGTGTCAATTTTGTGAAAAGTATTCTAAATGATAAAAATGATTCAGATTTTATTACCATCTTCTAAAGAGTTCAGCTCCAACCCTGATTAAACCTCACCTGCCTGTTGCTTTCCAGTAACCCTTCAGACCTTGATCAGCTTGTTCAGGTGTGTTTGATTAGGGTTGATGCAAAACTCTGCAGGGCTGCGGCTCTCCAGGACCCCTGTTCTAAACTATAGCAAATAAACTTTGATAATGTGAGAAATATTGAAGGTGTCTAAATACATTTTGGTTTGACTGTATATAATCTTAAAAATGTTGTAGCCTGTAATAATGTAATATAATATAATATAATATAATATAATATAATATAATATAATATAATATAATATAATAACGCCAAAGGACGTGTATGAGGTTTGTCCTTTTACTCTTGCCGTATCGCGTCGAGGTTAAAGGGGAAACATTTCAATATGGCGCTCTGAGAGCAAAACAACGCCACCGTAAACTATTAAAGAGCAGAACAACTCGTTATTTTCCCCTCAAACCGCCACGGATTTTTCAGCGTTTCCTATTACGAGTGTATTTTCGTCTTTCCGGTAAGTTTGCGCTCTTAAATGGTTTATTAAGACTCAGTTTAAGGCAAACACGTGGATTGACGCGCCTGTGATGTCACATAACGCACTCGGACGAGCAGTGAAACATTGTTTTTCACCTAATTGTGGTGAACTTGAATGATGTTCTGCTCGGGTGCGCGTGATTCACGTTGTGTATTGTTGTCTAGTCGTGTCGTTTCACTGAATTAAAGCTGCTACTAAGTGATAGTGAACTGTCACATGGGTGACATAAATTAATGTGTTCACACGTGGTTTAATACAATGAGCGTGAAATAGATGATAGAGCGGTGCTTTTGACCACAGTGATGGGGAATTTGATTGGATGTCATGCATGATTTTTGAGCTGATGTGAGTGCATCCTCACTTTGAGTGTTAGTTTGGAGTTTTATCATTTTGGAGTATTATTAAAAGTACTGTAAATGTGGATTTGTTCCCATATCCTCGCTGTCACCTTGCGTACCTGTAAACTTACTTGTTTAAATTGATGTATGATTTAATAAGTAACTACGTTACTGTGTGATGAGGATCGTTAATGAAGCTTTACTCTGCAGACTTTTGTATGTTTTGTTTTTTATATAGATCATGCCATCCGCTTGTGACTCTCTGGTTGACGATATAGAGGATATGGTGACGTCCCATGACCCCACTCCTCACGAGCGCCAATTCTCCAGGAGGAACATTGTGCCTCGTCCACGCAAACACAAACTCCAGCCTGCAGGAGAAGAGCTTCAGACAGACAGGTCAGACGCTCGCTCTTCTCCCCAAACTAACCCAGTATAAAGGTATCGTCAGGTTTTCACAGGTGCTGTTGTGATCAAGTGCTCTTACACACATTGCTGGCTTCTTCCAGTTATTTTAGTCAGATCTTGAAATTAACCTTAAAGGAGAAGTCCACTTCCAGAGCAACAGTTTACATATAATGTACTCACCCTCATCATCCAAGATGTTCATGTCTGTCTTTCTTCAGTTGTAAAGAAATTATGTTTTTTGAGGGAAACATTTCAACATTTTTCTCCATATAATGGACTGATATGGTTTGGTTGAACTTCCAAAATGCAGTTTAAATGCAGCTTCAAACGATCACAAATGTGGTTGTAAACGATCCCAGCCGAGGAAGAAGGATCTTATCTAGCGAAACAATTGGTTATTTTCATTAAAAAAAAATACAATTGAAATACTTTTTAACAAAAAAGGTAAAACAGCGATGTAGGACGATTTTGAAGTTAAGGAAGAAAATGCGATCAGAGGTTTTTAACACACTAACTGTTGTAAGCTAGAATATACAGAGTTCAGAGAGAGTAAGACAACCCCAACATTTGAGATTAAAAAGTATATAAATTTGTATTTTTTTTTTTTTTAATGAAAATAACAGATCGTTTTGCTAGATAAGACCCTTCTTTCTCGGCTGGGATCATTTACAACCTCATTTGTGATGGTTTGAAGGCACATTTAAACTGCATTTTGGAAGTTCAAAATCAAACCATATCAGTCCATTATATGGAGAAAAATGCTGAAATGTTTTCCTCACAAAACATAATTTCTTTTCGACTGAAGAAAGAAAGACATGAACATCTTGGATGACAAAGGTCACTACTTTATTTGTAAATTGTTGTTCTGGACTTCTCCTTTAATCAAACAGTTCGCATTTGGCTGCTCTGTTGACTGGATTCTCAAAAGATAATGTTAATAACATAATTAGTGGAAATGTGCACTTTGACATTTTGCCTTAAAAGTGCCCTAAAATAGCCATTTGGTCAGAAAACAAGTCTCACAGGTAGCGTTGTCATGATACAGAAATTTATAACTTTGATACGTTACTATGAAATACATTGTTATTTGATATCATTTTCAATACCACAGGAAATTTCCACATTGTGATGGTGTCTCAATCCACAACGCTTTCACATTTTAGAAAGCTGCTTATTATTACTATTATTATTATTATTATTATTATTATTATTATTATTATTATTGTAATTATATCTAGGATAGAGTATGATGTTGTGATACAACTGCGCTTGTGGTAGAGGAGTAAAATAAAAAAGTTTTTTTTCTTCCCCTTTTCTGTTGGTTTGACCCAGGTAACAGGGTGCTCCAATAAATAAGCCACCAAAATGTTGAATACCAGTGAAATTTCCCAGTTAACAATTCCAAATTTAATATCACAGAAAAAAAAAAAACACTTGTCTGATTTATACTTAAACTTAAACGGAACAAAATTCAGCATTGGCATGCTGTCCTGGATACACTGTGTATCGAAATATTGATGTTTTTGACATACTGGTCATCTTGTGGCGATCTTCAGCACCTATCTTGATGCTCTTGCACACAGAAAGCCAGTTCAAGCATTTACTCTTCAGACTCTCGTAATCCAAAATAAATGTAACCAGGCCAAATAAAAATAACTTAATTATGGATAAATCAGCATGATTAGAAACTTATGCGATTTGATATATATAATTTTTTTTTTTTTCTTCAAATAACAAGTCAAGAGTGTAGGGGTTCAACAGATCACCAGTCTTATGCCTTGGCTCGTATTACAGGTTTTGAGTTACAGATCAATCTTTTTTTTTTTTTTTTTTTTTTTTTTTTTTTTTTTTTGGATAAGCAAAACGACAACAACAAAAAATAGAAATACAAAGAGATAAATAAAAGATAACAAAGCTCCGTATTATGTAAGGTTTAACATTCATTTTCAGGCGCACAAATGTATTAATTAAGTGTAAAATAATGTTACAAAGTTTTAAATAAAACCTTTAATCTTTGTTACAGCTGTGTTTCGTTGTTTGATTAACATTACTGACACAGACAGCAGCATGCTTTTATAGGGTTCTGTCCCTACAAAAAAGAACATTTCAGCATGAATTACTCACTTTCATGTCGTTCCAAACCTGTGAGACCTTTGTTCATCTTTGGAACACAAATGAAAATATTTTGATGAAATCCGAAAGCTTTCTGACCCTGCATAAAAAGTTCAGATTGAGCAAACTCAAAATACACCCAATGCAGTGGATAATGGTCAATTTTGCAAAAACTTCCATAGACTGCAAAAAAATTTATACGCTCGCATGACATGGTTTTTCAGCCAAACGGAATATTTCGCAAAACTGCAATTTTTTTTTTTTTTTTTGCATTTATGTCGAAATGAAATCGCAATCGTGATTAAGCAGAAGCTGCGATTGTCATGCGTGTCTTTCAGTGAAGTTCTGTGACCAGCAGTAAATCTTCATCCGAAAGCCAGAGGGCGCTCCAGCACGGAAACTCCAAATGAGTTTGGAGTAAAAACGTGTTAGTTCACTGAGAAGCTACGCAAACAGCTGTCATAATCACCAACAATTTTTTTCAATTTCATAATCACGCAATAATATCGTCTGCATGTGTTTTTTTTTTTTTTTTTTTTTTTTTTTTTTTTTTTTTTTGTTTTTTTGTTTGGTATCAGTGAACTGTGGCTCTGTGTAGTAATTACTGCTTCATCTGAAAGCAGGTGATGGGGATTTACTGCTGATTACAGAAACCGCTTTATATAACAAAATGCTCATGGAAATTGCATTTGGTCAATTGTCCAGCCCTACATTTACAGCTCACTTGGCATGTGTAAAATCACATGATCATTCCTTAATGTACTATAACCTCCAAGACACACCTCACACGTGGCCGCTTGCAAGTATAAGGGATTTTTCTTGCCATTAATACTTGAATAACCCCTTCTTTACAATGTACACATCTGGAGTTCACCATGGCCCTGGCCCAGCCTCCGAAACTGATCGCAGCCACTCTAGTCAAAGCATGTGTTTGTACCAGCCGCGCACATTTCAGAAGCTTTTGCTGTCGCCGAATAATGGCCGTGGTCAGCAGGAATGCTCTAATAACTGACCGCTCATCTCGGAGAATAAATAAACTTTCAGCTTTTCACCATTATGATGTTTGGTCCTGATGGTTTATGTTGTATTGACATGTATTGAAATTTTATATAAAATTTATTGCATTAAACACAACTGTTTAAAACTCATTGTGTGTGATATCACTATTACCATTATTCAGGTTGCATCCAATCACAGGGTGACAACAACTTACAACCTAAATGTCAATACAACCTAAACCGACAGGAGGATCAGGACCAAACGTCATAATGGTGAAAAGCTGAAAGTTTTATTCTCCGAAATGAGCGGTCAGTTATTAGAACGTTCCTGCTGACCACGGCCATTATTCGGCGACAGCAAAAGCTTCTGAAATGTGCGTGGCTGGTACAAACACATGCTTTGACTAGAGTGGCTACGATCAGTTTATGTATATGTATATGTAATATACACTATGAATTGAATCTCCAGCACTCTTAAATCACTTAGGAGCTGAGACTTGGGGAATAAAGGCAAAATGACACCATTCTTTGGATTTCTTACTCTGAGCGGCTTTATAAATGCGGCCCCAGATGATTTGTCTTGTTATAAAAGAGTGTGCAGGTCATGGCAGGTTTTTTTTTTTTTTTTTTTTTTTTTTTTTTTTTTTGAATTTTTTTGTTTTTACTATTCATTTAGTAATTTGGTAGAAAAGATCTGACATTAACATATTTTTTTTTACATCTCAAAAAAACTGCAGTTTCAGCAGACTTTTTATACCCACTGTATGTCTTCAGTTCAATTCTAATACAAAGAGGATGCGTGAAAGTACACAAATGCATTCTCGATATGGATGATGCATCAAATGTATAGAATCCAACCATTAGAAATCTCAGAAGACGCTACAGACAAAAGTACAGAAAAAATGTACAGACTGATAAAGACTCAGAAAAAAACCTGCAGAACTTTTTATTGACATCTTAAAAAGAATCTTAACGTTGACACAGCATAAGTTACATTACATGAACATACTTATTTACACGAATGTGCACGGTGAAATAATATAACGGTCAACAGGATCACAGCACAGATCTCATTCTCACGAAGATTAAATGTATTAAATGTTCTGCGTCCTCACGGCCTTGAGTTTGTCTTTTTTATGTAGACTGGCAAAGATGACAAACAAGCAAGACACAAAAACGCAAGTGCATTCTTTATTGTCTCAGACTTGAGAAACAGCCTGTGTCTTTCGTCTGCGTCCTTGTTGATTCTGACCCACAATGCCACAGTCCTGATGTCAAACTCTGGTCATGTGACCCGTTACTCTACATTAAATGAGACCTTGACTTTAAGAGCCCCTACATTACAAATGTTTGCTACATTATAATTCGTTTTAAAGGATGAATGAACCCAACTAAAGGTTATGAAAGAAACAAACATAAAATAGTCATCTTAGCGAAACATGTTATTGTGGTTGGTACAGTTCACTCGTTGAATATTGCCATCTAGTGGATCAGTGGTTGACACTGGAGAATGTGAGATCACTAACCATGTAATCAGACCGGACGACTGATCTTGAACGTGACCGTGTAGATTCAGACTTTCCTGCATTGTTTTCATGCTTTGTGTCATTTCTTAGATCTCTTTGTGTCAGAATATAACGACCCTCTTGCTGTCTTATTTTCAGCGTGATTCCTGGCACACAGAAGGTCTGGGTGAGGACGTGGGGCTGCTCTCACAACAGCTCTGATGGCGAATACATGGCCGGACAGCTGGCTGCCAGCGGCTATAAGATCACAGGTACCCGTGTGAACGGATCAGACGTGCACGTTTTCATTTCCTCACGTTCAAGATTTCTGACATTGGCAATGTGGTTTTTAGCATCATGTTCACACTAGTTAGTTACAGCCTGAATTGCAAGTTTTGTCAGCAGTACTGCTGTTGTGATATTAATTGTAAGGTTAGTTTGAACCCCTACTAGATGGGTGTCAGACCAAACTACACTGATTGAAGGCCCAAATAGACTCACCGCGAAGTGAGGGGGAAAAAAAATTCAAGTCATGTCATTTATGAACCACTTTATACAGTAGATTGCTTTAAAACAAGCAGCTTTATTGTATTACACATGAACAACATTATATAGATATAGAATAGCATTTGATTTCCTTCAATAAAGCAGCGCTACTGTTTAGAGCTAGCTAATAATGTTAAATGTCTTTTTCTTGGTGAATGAAGACAAAAAAACATTAAATTAAAGTCCTAGTTTGGTTTCTTGATCTAGTTCTGGACCTTTTTGATTATTGTAACCGGTATTTTAAGAGAGAGAAAAAAAAAACAACAACTTTATGCCAGTAGTTGTGTGTGTAACATGCACAGGTACAGCAGGAGGCGCCAGAGAGCAGCAGAAAATCTGAAAAATCAGCATTTTAGTGAGTGAATAGAAGTTGGCTCTCTGCTTTTTTTTTTTTCTCCAAGCAGCACCGAACGCAAATTTCTCTGAGTCTTTCTTCTTCAGGCTGTTGACTCGCACCGCTGTAGCGGACAGCAACACAGGCTTTTCTTGTGAGCTCGGCACTCTCTTTTAACAGCAACACAAACACGCGTCTACACCAGATTCAACACGTTATTGCATCATGTCGTGCCACAACAGCTACAGGCTGCCTACGCTGGACGCTACAAAGCGACCGCTGCAATCCATTTGTTCTTTGTGTTAGACGTCGTCAGAGCACTTGGTGTAGACACAATGAAAGTCAAATAATAGCAGGAGTTTTTCATGAAAGCTGAACGTTTTTTTTTTTTTAAATATGACTTGGTAGTCTGAGGTGCAGTGGGAGGGTTTAAAAGGGGGCATGAACAAAATTAAGAGCCACTGGTTTATCAAAAAACCCAAACAAACATTTTATCACCTGCCTTTTTGTTCCATATGATGTACACATTAGATGTTGGGCAGAATGTTCCAGAGTGAGTGATAAATTACTCATTTTGTCATTTTATGTGCCAAATATACAGTCAGGTCCATATATATTTGGACACTGACACAGTTTTCGTATTTTCGGCTCTGTATGCTAACAGAATAGAATTAAAATCACACAATCAAGATACAATCTTTAATTTTTTTTCTTCCCGTCATTCTGATACAGGTTGATATAACGTCAGCCGTCCAAAGAATGCTTTTCCAGAAGTGGTCTGGCTTTTTTTTTGTTTTTTTTTTTGGGCAAAGTCTAATCTGGCCTAGTTTGCACCTCGTGGTGAACCCTCCGTATTTGCTCTGGTGAAGTTTTCTCTTGATTGCAGACTTTGACAGTGACTCTCTACCTCCTGAAGAGTGTTCTTCACTTGGCTGGATGTTGTGAAAAGTTTTTCTTTACCATGGAGAGGATCCTCCAGTCATCCACTACTGTTGTCCTCTATGAACATCCAGGTGTTTTTATGTTGCTGAGATCACCAGTGTGTTCTTTTTTTCTCAGAATGTACCAAACTGTTGATTTGGCCATTCCTAATGTCTCCTGCGATCTCTCTGATGAATTTCTTTTGTTTTTGAAGCATAACAGCATGCAGAGCTTTTTTGACCGCATGCTATGGGTTCAGAGCAACAGCTTCCAAATACAAATGGCACAGTTAGAATCAACTCCAGACCTTTTACCTGTCTAATTGATGTTGAAAAAATAAAGGAATAGCCCACAACTGTACATGAAACAACTGTCCAATTACTTATGGTCCCTTAAAAAAGGGGGGAGGTACATATTAAAGAGCTGTAATTTCTTAACCTTTCCTCCAATAACTTAAAGCTCAGAGTGTGCACTTTAAGCCCATATTCATTCTATAACTGTAACTTGAAGATGTTTTGGTCAACAGCTGAAATAATAAAAATTGTCAGTGTGCAAATATATATGGACCTGACTGTATTTCTTTTTGTTAAAAAAAAATATTGGTTAGAAGTATAATAATAATAACAATAATAACCATACTACTACTACTACTACTACTACTACTACTAAATAATAAATAATAATAATAATACAGTTGCAGTAGTAATATAATTGTTTGGCATTTAAACAGGCAGAGTTTGATTTCAGGGCTCTGTTTTTTTTCTCTAATGTGCATTTTCAGATGTTTGACCTTTTATTGAGAGGCCCTTTCCAAATTATACCTATTTAAATGAATTGGCAATGAATGTGGCAAAACGTGTAGTAATACACTGGGGTGGGGGGGTCCTTTTTTTAATTAATTTATTTTTTTATGTTTGCAAGGCATTGTATTCTCTCACACACACAGACACAGACACAGACTTGCCCATTTATTTTAAAGTGTGTACATGCTCTTGTAACTGTAGGTTTATCCTAACCATACCCCTAACCCATCTGTAGGTGGCACTATTGACCAGTCAAACGAGCGCAGTCTTCAGTCCATCCCTGAATCTCCTCCTCTATGATTGTCAGGCTTTGTCCTAAAAAGGCAGCAGTGATGGAAGTTTGACCTCAAATCATTAACGTAGCGTTGCCTTTAAATATTTATGTGTCCCTTGATCTATAATGTTTGGAGGGGTTTGCATTATTTTTTCCACACAAATTTGTCTGCTATTCCAGCAGAAAAAGAGTTAGTGTGATATTGCATGTAAATTATTAAATGTATTGTTTTACAGCTGCTTTTCTGTGAGGTGTTTAAACTAGAACATCATCTGTTTTCATGAAATTAAGTGTTTTGGCGTATTTGTCTGGCTGTTCATTCATAAAATGGCTCATGCCGTCAGCGCTGTGAGTGGCTGAACGTGGTTTACGCGGCGTTTCTCATCTGCCGGCGGTGGCCAATGAAAGCGTGCGTTTGCCGTGACGCTCCAGCCTCCTTCAGATTCAGATCCGATCGCCGCCTGTCTGTGTGGTTACCGCTGTTTCTCCATGTCCTCGGTGCTGGGAGAAATGTACAGCACTATGACAAGCCTTGTGCGCTTCTTCCCACACCTGGAGAGAGGAGATGCGGAGGTAGAAGAGGACTGAGGGAATTAAGAGCATATCCTGGTTACCGGAGGTGTCGCGTCGGCTCCTGACCGGGCGTGAGCTGCGTTCGCTGGTGGTTGTGAACAGCTGCTCAGATGAGGCTGATTTCAGACGGGGAGATGTGAGGAGTTCAGCGTTCATACTGGACTGAGGGCAGGAGGCTCAGACGGGTTGATTTAGGGGCATTTTAGAAGTGTCTTGTTAGAGAAATGTGGCAGTCGAGTGGACTCTACATGTCTGTGTTTGAATTTCTCTCTCTATGTTGTTTTATTCCCAGCTGACAAACTGTAAACTTTAGACAAAATAAAGCATTTTTTAACTGATCGTGTAGGTTAGAGCTTCTGACCCTTCGATCAAATACTTTTTTTTTTTTTAAGTTCAGAAACACAAGTAGATTCATGTTGTTTGTGTATTTTAACTTTAATTTTTTTTTTTTTGTATAAGAAGGTACACAGCACCCCCTACTGATGCTGTTGCACTAATGACTGATGACGGTTTCTCACACCTCATTCTGTCCTCACATCCTCAAAACAATGAGTCTAGTCGCTATTCAGACAAGAGTTCAACTTAAAAATGAGCTCTGCTGGCGTGATCTTATCACTAGCACTGGTCAAAATATATTTATACATTTTGTGCAGATACAACACTTGTCTAAAAATGTGAGAAATAAAGTCAGAATTGCGAAATGTAAACTTCTTGCAGTTGCAACTTTGTGTCTGGCAATTCTGACTTTTTTCTCAACTTGTTGTGAGTTATAAAGTCCAGTTCTGAGGAGAAAAAAAATACTGATATGTTCACACAATTGCAAGTTTGTATCACACAATTCTGACCTTCTTTCTCAGAATTGAGATATAAACTCTGTTTCTGAGAAATAAGATCAGAATTCTGTGAGAAAAAAAGTCAGAATTGTGAAATAAGTCACAACCTTTTTTTTTTTTTTTAATTCAGTGAAGAATGTTTTGACTTCTACAGCGAGACCTGTAACAATAAAAGCTGTCTGCATAATGGCACGCTCTAAAGGGAGTGTATGTGTGTGCTGTTTGTCTGTGATATCAGATTTCTTTCAGTGAATCTTATGTCCCTTTTTTTTTTTTTTTTTTTTTTTTTTTTTTGTCACAGCCTGTGGTCGACTCATTGAAATAGCATGTGTCACGTTTTGTTAGTGTTGCTGCTACTCTGAGCAGTGTTTCAGTTCGTTGTGGCGTTGGTTTTCTGCGCCTGTCTGGTCGTGATGTTGTTGGACGGGTGATGCTCTGCTGTGACTTGCAGCATCAGGAATATGATGTCTTGCAATGCTCTTCAAGGTCAAAGAACTTATGAGTTCTTTAAAGCTATGTCTTCTAGGTTGTTTGTGGTGTTGTTTTCATCAGCTGAGCTTTGGTGTCTGTATCATCAGACCCTCGGGTAACCCTGAGTCCTGATGAGCATCCTAAATGGTATGAGGGATTAGAATAAGTCAGTCCCAAAGCATAGTATGTTGTAAATGTTATGATTAGTAGATTGTCGATTTTGGACTCGCTTAAATGGCTATTACCCACAGGCCATTGTGCTTTGGAGGAGGATTCAGTTCAGAACTACAAAGACAACTAAAAAGAGCTGCAAAACATGCCGCATGTCAGACGTGGTCAAGTAAATAATACTTAATATTTAACCTCGTGGAGAAGTGGTAATGAAATGTGGAGCATGTATATGGATTCTGACTGACAGGCCAGTTTACGACAACAGTGCACATGAATGTGTGACAAAGCGGTTTGTGGATTCAAGACACAATTTTGACATTTATGACATGATTTTGTGTTCCAAAGCTTGCCTGCTCTTTACCTACACACCTTTACCATAGCCTCTTTATTGTGTCCCAGTGATGTTTTCATCCAATGAGTCTGATATCTCTTTCCATGGCCTGCTCTCCATCCTCAAACCCATTAACTCAGACCCCCTGAATCATGTCTCTGTGCTGCCATTATGTGAAGAGGAAGGAAATCTGGATTGGTATGAGATTGTAGACAGCGGTGTTGGTTGTTGATGGAGCAATCAGAGCTCGGCGGCGGTCAGTCGCTGTGAATGCGGCGGTTCGCCGTTCTGACCTTTCACCTCGGTGTAATAACTCTCAGATCCCTGGTTTGTAGCGTGGACCGGTGGCTTTGATCAATTTATATTCTCATGCTGCATGTATACGTGAGGTTATTGAGGACCTAAGCAGGACCTGCTCAACATTAATTGATGTATGTGAAGACAGTCTGGATATATATATGTGCCCAATATAATGTGCTGCAAGCAATGTCATGATACAACATGGTTATATTAGAGCACTGCTTGTCAAACGCCTACAGCAGCAACAACAAACGAGATTAGACGCCGAAGAGCTCGTGGGAAAAGACTCATCAGAAGGCGCGTCTTCCGCCATCCCAGGGTCTGACACTACGGGATGTGCGCCTGATCAAAATGCTTGCTTATTTCTCCTGCTTTTATAAACGGGTCCCTTTTCTTTGAGAGTTAGTGAAGAAGTCAAGTGCGTGTCACAACACTGCTGTTCCAGAGCTCCACATCAGCGTCCTTGAACGCAAAAACAGCAGAATAGCATTTTTCTCACTCATGAATGCATATGAAGAGAAAAGAAAGGCCTTAATTTCCTTAACAGAAGGACAAGTAATTAAAGCGGCAGTGAAGGCCATTATGAGGGAAGGGGAAACCAAAGACGAGCATGTTTAGAGCTGCGGTGGAAAAAGACGGCAGAGAATGAGGGTTTTCAAGGCAGCTTTTAAAAGCTACTCTATCTGCCTTTTTTTTTTTTTTCCTTTTTTCCCCCTTTCTCCCTTCCTTTATTCAGCAGCAACATAACCCACATAACAGCTTTTTTCGCCATCAATTTTAATGAATGCATTACCCTGACCACCTGCTGAAGGAGAGCGGTGTGGATGGGTGACCTGAGAGGACAGGACTGGTTATGGATTAATTCTGCATGTCTGGACCCTCGGCCTCTTTGGTGCAGCCATGCCGGATAAATACAAATGAAAGAGCGAAATGCTTCTGAAAGCCTCCGATGACTCGTGGACGCAAGAGCAATTTGCCTACATTGCACACCGTTTGATTCGGCAAAGCAAAAGGTCTCAGTCGAAGCAAATGAGAAGTCACTGACCTTCTTGTGTTGTGAAAATGGTGAATAATTGCATGGACATGACTAGCATGAGTAAATCGGGGCTGAGGGAAGGCCGCCCGCACATGTATTGCTAGAATAGATGAGACTTTGAACTACGGTTTGTGAAGTTACTGTTCATTTAATGCTTCAGGTGTATATATAAAAAGAACAACATCGAAAAGTAGCGATTAAAAACAATAAATACTAATAATAATATTAATAAAACATGCAAAGATTTCTAAAATGTTCATATGTTCTCACAGTAGTCAAAGTTGACTCGTGTCAGCACAGTGTCTGTCGGAGACTCGTGACAGGCTGCTGAGCTCATGAATATTAATCAAGTTGACCGTTTGTGCAAGCTGATTTGCTGAAATCAAAACGTGGACAGTCATAGCCGAGCGCTAGCAAAGTAGCATTGCCATTCACGCATCATTTCTGAATAGACCTTGTCGGGGTGGCCGATATGACAAATTTTGAGTTCTTCTTCATTCTGTTTGCCATCCAGCATGTCCCACTCTTTACTTTCTCCTTTATGTATGCGTCTTCATCAATCTTACGTGTCAGTAACTTTAAGCGGTACTGTGCTACACGGATATATTTACATGCCACAAAATGTACAATATTGTATTTCCATTAAGCAACTAAAGTAAAGAATAATTCTAAATGATTTTGACAAGGGAAAAAAAAAAAAGAAGGTAAATACGATCGGATCATCACAGCTGGCCCACCTTTACAGGTCTTTGGTCCTACTCTCCTTCCCTCCTCATTTCAAGCGCTGTCCTTCTCCCTGAGTCAGGTCAAGGCTTGGCTACATCTCTCAACTGTACCGTAGTTTGGTAGCTACAGCCGGTTGTCAGATGAGCACCCCCTTCTTTGGTGTTTCATCAATTTAGGACCACGACACCTCGGACAGGGCTCGACAGCCGATCCTGCATCCTGGATCTACCCCTGCTGACCACCACCCAACTCTGTTGTAGTTCGTCCTTCAACAAGTTGGATCTGCCACCGCACCTCCTGGTGTATCCAGATACACTGAGATGCAAAAAAAAAAAAGAAAGAACCCCCCGCTATGGCATATATATATATATATATATATATATATATATATATATATATATATATATATATATATACATACATACATACATACATACATACATACATACATACATACATACATACATACATACATACATACATACATACGCACGCACACGCACACGCACACATATACACGTACACACGCACATTCTTTTTTTTTTTTTTTTTTTCCCAAAAAATGGGTTTCAGTTCCCACCCATTTATTTAACTGTGAGGTTCAAAAACTTCATGCACCAAGTTGTGCTCTATTAGCATGTCTGCTGGTATCTTAAGCATTTTTTTTTTTTTTTGATTCACCAAAAAAATTTACTACGATGTTTTCGAACTGCTTAACAAGATATCGCCTTGTTCAGTAAATATATTCAAATACCTAAAACAATAAGTGACATTATGAAGTGAATGACTTTTTTTTTGAATGCAATAAATCCACAGATTCTTTATACTGACACACATACAAATGGTGGGACATGTGTCCCTGTAGGGGGGTGTGGGGGCTGTCACCCCAGGAGAAATTTTTATACGTTTTAAAGTTAAATCATTCATTTGTTGTACTTTTAAGAGCTCAAAAATAAGAGATCCAACCCATGTTCATTGTACAAATTGAACAAGCAAAAAAGTTGATGACAGTCTGAAAAAAAGGGTCTAGAACTGCCCCTGGTCAGAATATACTGTGTTCTTTCCTGACCCATGCTACACCCTTCCACTGAGTTTTCTGAGCCCCTTTCAACCTCTGAGCCCTATGCAGTCTTTCTTCCTTTTCAAAATACAAATATCAAGGAAGGAATTTTATGCAGGATTTCTGCAGGATTTTTAAAATCAAATTTAAGGCTTTTTGTTACTTTTTTTCTAAAGACCTGCAGAAATAGAATTAATATGGAGTAAGCGAGATGTCTAGTAATATATTCAACTGATATCCTGATACAGCTCAGATAATGTTCATTATCAAAAACAGTAACATCTGTAAAAACTGTAACAGCCTTATTTTTTATAAGATGAAGCATTATTATTCACGTCAATACCAAGGTATAAAAATATTTGTATGAAGAACGGTGGTCTTAGTATAAATGCACAAATGCCATTAATCACAAAACACTGTAATTATATTCCATTACTCCTTTAATAGATTTAATACATGTCTACATAATAATATAACACAGTTCACAATACCATAGTGCAGTCAGTGTTACAGTAAAATCAGTCCATATTAAATGATTGTGACTATCGTTGTGCACAGTGTTTCTCCTGTTTGTCGGCGCTGTTTCATCTGTCTAAATCGCCATGTCGCTGTTTTCTTCACCGAATTCAAGCGCTTCACTCTGGATCTCACAGCGCTGTTTAGTGCTCATGAGTAAACGCATCTGCTCTAGTAAACCTGCTGATTGAACTGTGATCTGAACGGATGCGCGGTCCGTGTTGCGCGCTTCAAACGACTAGTACATTTAATCCATAACACGATTTTTGTCTTTCCGTCCCCAAATTTAAGACCTCTTGAAATTAATTGTTTTCTTAATACCAATTAAGGTATTTAATACTTTTTATGGGTTTAAAAGTGGGTTGTTATTTAAAAGAACACTTGTTTTTAAAAAAAAAAAAAATAGATTCTGGACCTTTGGCTGGATGGGGTGGGTCGTTCGAACCCGCCCTGGCTACGGGAATGTGTGTGTGTGTGTGTGTGTGTGTGTGTGTGTGTGTGTGTGTGCACCTGGTATTCATCACGTTATGGGGACCGAATGTCCCCACAAGGATAGTAATACCAGTAAATTTTGACCTTGTGGGGACATTTGTGAGGTCCCCATGAGGAAACAGGCTTATAAATCATGCAGAATGAGTTTTTTTGAGAAAGTAAAAGTGTGCACAGTCTCCTGTGAGGGCTAGGTTTAGGTATAAGGTAGGTATAGGGTGATAGAAAATACGGTTTGTACAGTATAAAAACCATTACGCCTATGGAATGTCCCCATAAAACATGTAAACCCAACATGTGTGTGTGTGTGTGTGTACAATATAATATAATATAATATAATATAATATAATATAATATAATATAATAATGACAAAATATCAAATACTTTCTTTGTTTTCCTAGCACGTTATGTGTTTTTGTTGATGGCAAACAGCAAAGTTTCAACTGCTAGTTGTTTTCATGCCATCTTAGATTTCCTCAGGATAATGACTATGAATTGACGCTGCTACTTGATGATTTTTGGGCTAAATGAAGTTCACTGAAATACAATCACATATTAATATTATTATTATTATTATTATTGGTTGTTGTTGAGGTTTAGAAATGTTTTTCCTTTTGATGGTTTTGTATTTGGTTTGCTCACTGGAACACCTTGGGTTATGGTGTCTGGGGTAGCTGGGTCGCTCTTGAGCGGTGTTGTGGTATTATTTGTTTTTTTTTGTATTTATGTGTGTTGTTTGTTTGTCTTGTTGTGATTTATCTTTTTTGTAGTTTTTGCACCTTTGTAATATTTTTTTTTTTTTGGATTCAGTTGTTTTTTTGATTTCATACCTGATCAGTGTCATTATTATTATTATTATTATTATTATTATTATTATTATTATTATATTATTATTATTAATAATAATATTATTATTATTATAATAATATTATATTAATATTAATGTTATTATTATTAATATTAATATTAATATTAATATTATTATGCTATATTTTCAGGTTGGATGAGGTTAAAGGGTTAAAAATAATTCATTTGAATATTAGAAGCCTTCTCCGCAAAATTGATTTACTTAGTGTGTGGATTGATTTAAATAAAGCTGATATTGTCACACTCTCTGAGACATGGCTAAGTAGCGGTGTTTCAGACAGTGAGATAAATTTAACCAACTATGTTCTTTATAGATATGATGGGTGCTCCGGGGGTGGAGGTGTGACTGTATATGTTTCTATTGGTCTGATTATACCTTCAGTTGATCCTTTATATTGTGAATGTATTTTTGTTAAGGTAATTTTTCATTCAAATAAAAGTATAACTATTGGAAGCATATACAGACCACCCTCTTCACCAGTGGAGTCATTTAATTGTCTGTTATCTACCATTAATTCTATTTTTGATAAAAACAAAATAATATTGATTGGTGATTTCAACAAGAATTGGTTGGATAAATCATCTGATAAAGAAAAAAATGTTTAATAGTTTAAATCTTACACAGTTGATTACTCGGCCTTCTATTAGTGCTCGATCACAGTCCCTTCTTGATTGGATACTTGTTTCACATCCTAATAGATTTTTAAGGGCAGGTGTAATGTCTGACTGCTTTAGTGATCACTCTATTATATTTTGTGTATGGAAAATTAAATGACCTAAATCCCCTTCTAGATTAATTAAAATCAGACAGTATAAAAATTTTTACAATATATAAATTTATTTATTAATGATTTGATTTCTATAAATTGGGATAGATATTTAATTCCTGATGTACAAGATGCTTGGGATTTTTTTTTTTTTTTTAATTTTGTTAATTTATTAATGTTGTGGACAAGCATGCTCCCTGGAAAACTATTAGGGTTAGGGGTAGTCATCTCCCTTGGATTAATTCTGAACTTCTTAGTCTCTTTAGGCAAAGGGATGAAGCATGGTCAGTATTTCGTCAGACAAGAAGTAATGCTGATTGGGAAGTTTATAGACAGTTGATAAACTTGAGTAAGACAAAAGTACGAAATGCAAAATCTACTTATAAAGAAGGTCTTTCTCAGCATTTTAAGAACTCTAAATATTTTTGGAATAAAATTAAAAACTTATTCAGTACTTCAGATAAACATTCAGTTAATCAAATTAGAGATAACAGTACAATATTACATGATTCTTTATGGATTGCTCAGTTATTTAATTAGTGTTTTTCATTAATTTGTTCTACTTTAGTATCTGACTCTTATTTGAATACTGGTACTATTTATGATGATTTGTCTTATAGTAGTTCTTTTAATTTTAGGTCGATTTCACCTATTGAAGTTCAGGATGCTATTAATGAATTAAGTGGGACTAGTGGTGTTGGATTGGATGGTATTGAAAATAAGTTTCTTAAATTATCCTCTCATATTCTTATGTATCCACTTGCTGAGTTATTTAATTTGTCTTTGTCCACATGTGAGTTGCCTATTAATTTTGGAATTAGTACATTACATCGATCTAGATATTGTTTTTCATATAGTGTTTGTAAGAAACTTGCTTCTCAACTTATACTTCCAATCTTTGATTATTGTGATGTTGTTTATCAATCTGCATCAAAATTAGGTCTTGTGCCACTTAACACAGTATATAATAGACTTTGCAGATTTGTTTTGGGATGTTATACATGTTATACATTATATAATGTATGATGCACTCGAGTGGCCATCTTTGCATACAAGACGACACATTCATTGGCTTCAATTTCTTTTCAAATGTGTTTATTGTAACTATCCTAGTTATTTACAACAATATCTTGTACCTTTTTCTTCAAATGATCAAGTTAGACATTCTGTTCAGACTTATTTCTTTGTTCCTCGTGTCAAAAAAACAATTGGTAAAAAAGCTTTTATGTTTAAAGCCCCTATTGACTGGAACGATTTACCTGCTTATATTCGAACTATTACATCATTTAAGATGTTTAAGCAAACTTTTTCACAATTTGCTTTGGTTTGTACATGTTACTATTAATAATGGTGCTGTTGTGTATTGGATCCACTAATTTTGTGGTGTTTTTTTTTTTTTTTTTTTTTTTTTTTTATTATTGTTTGTGTTTAGTGTTGTTTAAAGATGTATCGTTAATGTGTGTTTTGTTGTGATTGTATTGCATTGTGTTCTGGGACCCCCGTGAAAACGAGATGGTACATCTCAAGGGTTAATAATAAATACCTATTACATTTAGTCACCTGCCACAGCATTTTATGATTTATGCAGTTTTTGGTGTGGTGTTATTTTTTTTTTTTTTTTTTGTTGTTTTTTTTTTTTTTTCTCTCGACTATTGACAGCCATTGACTGGGATTTCTTTATAACTTTGTATGCATGTATGCATTTATGTATTCATTCATTCATTTTCTTTCTTTCTTTCTTTCTTTCTTTCTTTCTTCCTTCCTTTCTTCCTTCCTTCCTTCCTTCCTTCCTTCCTGCCTTCCTGCCTTCCTGCCTTCCTGCCTGCCTTCCTTCCTTCCTGCCTTCCTTTCTTCCTTCCTTCCTTCCTTCCTTCCTTCCTTCCTGCCTTCCTTCCTTCCTGCCTTCCTTCCTTCCTGCCTTCCTTTCTTTCTTCCTTCCTTTCTGTCTTTCTTTCTTTCTTTCTGTCTTGTTAATCTTCCCTAAATGAAGTTCCTTGAGTGAACACTCTTTGTGTTCAGGTTATTGCAGCATATAGATTCTGGTACTCAGGGAAAAGTGAACTAAGTAAATGATTGTGTTTTTATTTTGAATCAATTTATGGTTTGGTATTGATTAGGCATTAACCGGATTGACATGTTTTCGATGGCGAGCGGTTGTTTTCCAGAGTGTCCTTGAGCGCGGGGCCATTTATAATGACCCTCTGTGACTGCATTAATATCCCCTGCACTTTACATCAGTGGGATCTGGCTTTACTGGCGTGACCGGAGACCGATCCCTCGTCAATGACGCTCTGGGATTTTAAGGGCCGTCGCCTGCCTCTCGCTGATAAACTGTCAGGGCCGATCGACAGGATCGGTGTTCATCCTCACTCGGCCGGCTCAGCGCGTCTGCACTCGTCCTTTCTGGGAAGGGAAATTGTCGCGTGCAAATGCGGTTCGGGCAACGAAAACACCCAGAGGAACGTCTGGTCAATTTTGTTAATTAGAGGTTGATTGGAGATGTCTGTGAGCTGAATGCTGGCTTGGCTTAATTGTTTAGATGGATTTCTCCTTGTGTGAGAGCGCTTGACGCGCACCGAGAGTAAATATGCAAACGGTCGACAGCGCATTCATCTTCGTCGACCGTTCTAGAGAGGTGGCCGTCTGAATGACAGTTGCTTCATGTCTTCATTCCTCCTTTTTGAAGGTTTTACCACGCTTGGGAGCATTATCTGAACCAATGTGATAAATACCAACGTGTCAGCTGTGGGAGAGCGCTTCACTTAGATTTGAGCAATGTTGAGGTTATTTCATGCAAAGTGTGTGAGAGGACCTGTAGAAACTGAACCTGAGGTTTGTCAGTTATAATCACAATCCGTATATGTTAGTGACCTGCTGTGACTTATTAAATGAATCCATAGCCATGTATCAGCAAAATCAAAATATATATCATATTATAAATACAGATCGACCTATATTGATCTTTTTTTTTTTTTTTTTTTTTTTAATCACTGGTAATGATTAAGTATACTAAAAAGTGAAATGAATGAATAAATGATATATTCATTCATAAACAATATTTGACTATGGAGCTGAATGTGTGTTTCCTGTCCTGCCATGTGTGGGTGAGATCGCATGTGTCGGCCCAAAGTCAGGACCGTTGACCTCATAGTATCCTGAGCGTCTGGCGTGCAGCGTCGCAGCTGTCCCCGCTAACCTCCGCGAACCCCGCCTACAAGTGTGAAATCCGTGCTGCTCTTGCCAGTTTTTGGCCAGAACTTATCAGCAAAATGTGTAGGATCTTTCTTTTCCGTGCGGTTCGGTGCGTGCGGAGAGTGATGTCACCCGAGAGCCATCTGCTGCTGCGAGAGAGACGTGAGGGGGGCTGATGGGAGTTTAAGGACTCGTAAACACGGATGAGGTCATGGATGGCCGTCTGTCGGCTCTTGAGTGCAGCGAGTCGCTGCTCGTGTTGCCGGGGTCGTTTGGGGATGGAGGTCTGCTAGAGGGCAGAAAGACGAAGCGTCTCATCGTCGGTGCTCACTATCATCCAGACTGCCATTACCAAACCGGCACAACACAGCAGGCCGTCAAAGAGCGAGAAAATGTACTGTGGAGAAAGTATTGCCCTCCGCAGTACCGGCTAAATACCGTCCGTGTTTGCGCACGTTCCAACTTGCAGTGTTGTGATCTGTCACCGATTACGTTAAAACCAGTTCTGACCGTCTACAGCCACTGTCCACTTTGTTTTGTGAGAAAGAGCAGCTTTGACATTCTGCTCAACATGCTTTGTTCTGCAGAACTGCATATCTAAGTTGAAATGTTTTATGCCAATTATGGCAAGATCTGGCTCTCCTAAAATCTGTTTATAGTTATTCAACACTTGCAAACTAATGTCAAATATAATGGCATGTAGTTCCAGACGTTAGATAGTTGTGTGCGTAGAAGTTACTGAACAAGCAAAATAGGTGAAAACATATGGATTCATACATACACAAGCAATTCTTCTGCTATATTTATATTTTGCACAGTCATACAGGTTGTGTGCAGCAAAATACATAAAACTTATGCCTTTTAGCTTCTCTCTGAGGTCAGGGTTGATTGATCTGCCCCGAGTCGGATGTCCTACCTGGAGTGACGTTCAAGACGTTTTTTTCAAGCAGGAAGTGGGAAGAATCTGAGTTGTCTGGGACGCAGCAGTAGTCACGCAGGTTTCAGTGACATTAGTGTGACTGAATGATGAGCATCTGCTGTGTCTGTTTGTGGAGAGATGGGCTGATGATCAGGTTTCTAGTTTTTCTGGAATGCAGTGATGTCAGAGTGCGAAATGGACACGCGTGCGATAAAAGCACATCTCTCAGAGCTTGACCCCTAATTCTGTCTGCGCTGTTGGTTCTGCTAGAATTAGATTGCTCAGAGGGAGGCCGTGGACCACACTGAGCTCGCCGTCTGGAGCGTATTGATCGTCGCTCGATTTCACGCCGCATGCAGATGGGAATATCGGCTGCCTCCGCTTTAATCTTCCATTCAGACATTTTAACGTGAAATCAACCTGGCAGATTTTGTTAGAAACAAAACAAACCAACCAACAAGCCAGATGTTGGTTTAATAAAACATTAAAACATGTTGGTGTTTGTAACACTGTGTTCTTAAATATGACTCTTCCATCAGGCACTGCAGCTCATTTAAATTCTTGATCAGATTATGCACACGTGTACAAAATAAAATGCTTTCTAGTACATAGTAGTGTATCCAGTGTGCCACTGTGGTGACATTGTTGACAAGCTCTGTCCAGGCTTTAAATATTTAAATATTTATTTATTTATTTATTTATTTTGGCAATTCATTATTTTTGTATACCGTTTTGCACAGCACTGGCATCCTCAACTTTCTGCTGCAGATCCAATGCGGCCGTAACCTCCCATCAGGACAGAACACTATACTCCAGTAAGAGCAGAGTAGGAGGAGTTTGTGTCATCATTAACACTCCAAAGGCCACAGAAGTTACTTTTATCAATGCACTGCCCTCCAATCATTGAATGTTAATGAATAAATTGTGCCCTTTCTGACCCTTGGGAATTCAGCTCAGTCTTCCTAACCGCAGTCTACATTACATTCCACCACAAACAGACAAAACTGAAGCACTGGGGAAAAATGGACTGGAGAATAAACATCTTGGGGCCACTTTCATTGCTGTTGGTCGTTTTAATAGAGCTTTTATTTGTCCTGGTATATATAGATGTGTGTGTGTGTGTGTGTGTGTGTGTGTGTGTGTGTGTGTATATATATATACACACACACACACACACACACACACACACACACTTTCCATATATTACACGTGCTTATCTTATCTTTGTGTAATGGTCCTTTATTGTGCGACCTCAGCCTTGTCTTGTGTAAGCTGTGCAAATGACATATGAATGACTCGAGTTGAAAGTGCTCTAGTGGTGCACAAGTGTGCCGTCCCGCAGGGTTTGGCATCAGAACAACAGATCCCAGGTGTCCCCGTCTCTCGTGCAGGTGAGGGTATTAAGGATGCTTGTGTTGACACGGAGTGGTTTATCAGACCGTTTCTGTCTCTGCCTTTTCCAGCTCTAATGGGAAGTGATTGTTTCAACACCATTTAGATTTTCATTTTTGTTATTTGGTCTTTGGGCCTGCTTTTTGTGTCATTTGCATATAAAGAGGCGGCTGCAGGTTCCAGGCAACGTGTGCTGTGGTTTAAATGTGTGTTAGATATACAGTGGATAACAGTGTGTGTGTTTGCTTTCGTTTCTTTCTCTGTTCTGGCCTTTTGGGACTGTCCTCACCACACAGAGACTGAAGACTCCTACCGACAGTGAAAACCGCTTTTATTAGCGATTCATTCCATTTCAGCTGCCATACTGTATCCTCTTTGACAATCTAACCCCCTGCTGTGCTTTTAGAAAGAAGCATAAGAGTGCATTCAGAGAAAATTCATTTGAAAAAAACATCTAAGTGTGAGTGGTTGAAATGGCATGGTGCGTAGTGCAGTAGTAGGTGTTGAGGGGGAATGAAACCAGACGTTCTTTGCAAGAGCGATTCAAAACCAGATGATGACAATATTTCTTTCCAAAACTCATCCGACAGCATGCATCCTTACCTTGACCCAGATCATCTTGAGAGAATGCTGGTCAAAAATCATTCAAACGTTTTATGTAACACATCAGCTAATTTGGCAGTTAAGACCCTTTAGAGGGAGTGATGCATCAATTTTGGTAGCTGAACAGTTTTGCATGAAAAAGTAGCAAAAGCTGTGACTGGATTATATATCCTTTCAAAAGCCACTAGTATGTACACTTTAGGTACAAATACAGTACAGGACTCAACGCTAAGGATTTTTTCTACTTGCCCGGTCGGATCATAGGTTCCAATTTTTTACTTGCCCGGTCAAAATTTTCACTGGCCCTGCCACAAAAAATAAAAAAGTTTGTATTGTTGTTTTGACCCATGTTATCTTTTACTGTAATAAATAAGCTTATATGACATTAAAATTTTACATACCAGTTAAACTGTACAAAATCTCTTCCAATTTCGATTTGAATAATAATTTGTATTCTTCATATTACTTGTATGACTGGGTATTTAAAAATGTAATTATTAAATAGGTCCCTATGAAAATGTACTCGCCTACATACCATTGGTAAACTACGTCCGCCGCCTCACCGGAAGTTGTACCCACGTTCTTTTTTACAGTAGCGCCCCCCGGAAACGTTTCCTTAGTTACCACTGTAAACAATGCAGTGCCGTGCTTATGAACGCAGCTTTAAATGCATTAAACAGAGGCAAATAAAAACAAAACGCAATGCAAACATTTCTTAAAACAGTCAGTTCATCTCAGAGAGATATTCATATAAACACCGTTTCAATAAGGATAATATTTACAATATTTTGCACATTGTGAACCATGATCTTGCTCTGGCTGCTACAGTATTTTTTTTATCTTTGCGTTCGTGCTCAGTGTCTTTGGCCTCTGTTAACGGATGTTTAAAGAGTTTGTAATATTTCCACACACATGCCATTTTGAAAAATGATTGCATGCAGTTCGTTTGCAAGCCCGGAACAGAGATCTGCTAAAATATGTCTGGTCGATCGGTGCGTCTGTACACTGCTGTATAAATTAAATATAGGATAATCATTGTTAAAGCTACGAAGTTACTCGTCATGATGTGTATTTTACATACTTTTTTTTTTTTAATCATTTTAATCTGAAAATGTGTTGTTTTTTCATGATTTTTAATCCCATTTTTCCCCCATCTTCTTAAGATAAAGCTTTTTATTGTACATGGCTGTGTTTGTAGGGTTATTAGTTTCTCCTCAACAGACTCTTGAGATGCACAGCTCTCACTGGCACTCGAGCAGCACGCGACTCAACTTTTCAACTGTGCTTCAGATGAATATTCAGATATTAATAATTTATTATGTATTTTAATATAAATGCGTGCTCTTTCTGCTGAATTCCATTGCCTTCTGAATGGCTACAAACACAGGGAGACTCAAGTGATGGAGCGAGGATGTTGCTTTTAATCTGCTGTAATTCTGCTCTGTTTAGCCATTACATTAGTTTGTCCATTTAAAGGGGGTTAGCAGATACTAGAGCAATAGGTTGAATGTAGATTCAGAGTATTTGTTTGTAGTGTCAGTGATGCCAGTATGCTGAATGTGATCTGGTTTGAGTGTGCTGAAAAGACTGATGTCTGTTCAAGTGAATAGGTCAAAGCCTCGAGACGATTTCTGCCAAGATGCTCCTCTGTTTCCATATTTTGTTCCTTTTTTCCTCTAGATTTTGATCTGCTTTTCGCTTTTCCCTCTCATCTAAATCGGCTTCTCCACTCCATGAGTTGCGGTTCATCCCGAGGGGTTTCTGGCTTTGTGTGTCTCTCTTGGTCTCCTGGTCCAATAAAGCAGCAGGGTCGTTCCGTGTCAAATTTTAAAAGATTCCCCAGCTCAAATGTATGATTTTGCTAATATTTTTTTCTGAAAAAAAAAAAAAAAAATACACGCGTATAGTGACGAAAGCCAAAATATTAAATGTCATTATTGAATATTTACTGAGTAATCCGCTATATTGTAGCGGAAGGTCAAAATGGCAATTTATACCTGAAATTCACGGTCAAGTTACAGGGGGTAAAATGATTTCAGAAAGATGGCAGCATCATAATGGCATTTTTTACACAGTGATTGATCATTCTATTAGTGAAATCTCTTGACTTTATCAGTCTTTGTTGCATTTTGTGCCAATGGTGACCATTCAAAAATGGGGAAATGGCACTTAAGTTTTTCTCCAAAGTTTGCATGTCTGTAACTTAAGAAGTATTAAAGATAACTTAATGCTATTTTAGATATTGGGTCTTAAACTTTCCTTTTGGCATCTTCGTTTTTAAGGCCCGATGAGATGTATCTTGTTTATTAAAATATTAAAGTTATCTTAATATAATTTTAGGTTCTGCTTCTTAGGAAACTTTTCTTCTGCAATCTTCGTTTTTAAGGTCCTGCATGGCTCAATCCCAGAGATATGGAGATCTCAGTGCAGCTCCAAATTTAGTATCTTATGCATTTTCAGTGGTCAAAAACCAAATGTTTTGTATTTTTCTGGTCGTTGCTATTTACAATGCAAATATGCAAATAATAACATCAGTCCAGCGTTTGGGATTGTACAGTGAGACGCGTCAGAATGCAAATGAGCAGGATTAATTTTTAACTCTAGGTAAAGTATTAACACTGTAAAATATAAAATATGATTACCCAGGATTCCATTTTCCTAGGGTTCAGGTTTACCCAGTGTTAATTATTTCAAGTGTGAGAAACGTGAAATGTTTGAGGTACTATCAGTGATTCTGCTAAATGTGCCCTTTAGCAGTGGATACTACGTGATCTATGACTATGCTTCATATTTTACATCAATACAAATGAGGAAGAAGTTCTAATAATGAATCCAGGTGAGGTAAATTTTGGTTTATTGATGTGAATGCAATTGTTGGCAAAAGCAGCCACACTTCCCTGTGAGGCGTGGGATTTTTTTTTTTTTTTTTTTTTTTTTTTTTTTTGGTAGCTTCAGAAGCTGTTAAAATGATCAAAATCCGTTCTTCCAAATTAACATGAAACTGATTCAAATATAGAATCTTAGGAATAGACTACAGAAAACAAGGTAATGTGCCTCTACTTGACCATTTCAGTGCACTTTTAGCGCTCAGACTGGTATGTTCTGTACAGTTGTTTTGATAGAGGGAAACAAGATACAATTCTAATTTCAACATTATTTCTTCTTCAGACATTGTTCTTTAAATAAAGTAAGCATCAGCTGCATACAAAGTGACCAACATTTGGTTTTCGACCACTGAAATGGGTAATGTTCAACAATCTAGACATGGAGCCTCATTGGGATCCTCATATCTCTGGGACTGAATTATGTTGGGCCTGAAAATTCCAAAAGAAAAAGTGTATTAACAACTAGTCTAAAATCATATGGCAGGATCTTTATTACTTCATGAGTTATAGGCATGTGAACCTTGGAAAAAGAATATTTATGGCACTCAGACAGGGATGTTCAATGCAGTTGTCTTGCCAAAAAAAAACGAGATACATCTCCAATTTTAAGATTATTTGTTCTTCAGATGTTCCTCTTTAAAAGAAAAGAATTGACTGTTTCAAACTGACCCACATTCGGTTTTGACCACTGAAAATGTGTACATTTTATTGATTTACTCCTGCAGCCATATTGAAACTTCAATACCTCTGGAACCAAATCTCATAGGGCTGCCAAAAGGAAAGTTTAAGACCCAACATCTAAAAGGACATTAAGATATCTTTAATACTTCTTGAGATACAGGCATGCAAACTTCTGAGAAAATAAAGTGCCCCGTTTTTGAATGGTCACCATTAGCACGTAATGCAACTAAGATTGCTAAAGTCAACAGATTTCACTAACAGAGCTACTGATCTCTGTGTAAAAATGAGATAATGATGCTGCCATCTTTCTGAAGTCATTTTTACCCTCCTGAAACTTGACTCCGAGTCAAAATGGTTGAAATTGCCATTTTGACCTGCCTCTACAAAACAGTGGATTACTCAGTAAACATTCATCCAGGAAATATAATATTTTGGCTTTCATCACTATACATGTGTATCTTTCTTCAGAAAAAAATATTAGCAACATCAAAAATTTGAGCGAGGGACCTCTGGTGTAGCTGTCATGGAATGACCTGTCACACGTTCACACCTGCACACACACACCAGGTGTGATATCTGATGCCCTACAGCTCCGATGGAGTGCTTTGCCTGTGCTAACAGCTCCTAAACCTTCAGCCACACATGGATCGTACGTGTTTGCCGTGGTTCGATAGCGACTCTTGGTCAAGGTATTAACACTTTGCTAATGAAACAGGATTTGTGGCTTTAGCGACAGGGTCTTTGTGAGATTTTTGACATGGTCTTGCAGCCATATTACAAAGCGTGGGTGTTCCGTCCTCTTCCTGGAGATCAGAGCTCAGCTCCAGCCCTGATGAAGATCTTCAGGAGCGCTTGATAATTACAGACAGCTGTGTTTGATCAGGGCTGGATCTGAACTAAACGGGGCATCTCTGATTTGTTTTGTGAAATCAGACTTGGATTAATTGGATGTCCACCTCTCACGTTATGGTGGTCCCATTGATCTCTCTGGGTTTACTCTTCTGTTGCCTGTGCCAGCTTTGTCGTGGCGGTGTAGTCACCGATACTCAGTGTGTGCTTCTCTTGTTCTGGGATTATCCAAAGTAAAGACAGATCTGTAATCATAAGCCAGCGTTCACTGGGCTTTATTCTTCTCAAAATACCTTAATGCCTGCTTTTCCTGTTTTTTTTGTCACTCCTCTGTTCATCTGGAGTGCAGGTTGGATTTTCTCATTCAGCTTCATTCACAGAGTTCAGATACTGTTGTGTTCTTTGGTATTTGTGGGTTCTCTTATCGTGAAATAAACGCAGGGCTGGTATTTGCATGTGATTTGCATAAAGCCCCTGGAGGCTGTTTGAAATGGCAAGAGGCTAAATTCTGTTTATTACCCAGACCTTAACTAGTTTTTAGTTTTGTTGAATTTGCATCTCATTTGCATGGTGGGAACTGGGGGTTAGGTGACCTAAATTGTTTTCATTTTTGAGAGCTAGGAACTATTTTGATTGATTTTGATTTGAAGCGAACAGACGGCACGGCCGGAACAGAACTGGGATGTTTGTAGATGTGCTGGTATTTCTGAGTGTTTCTTTCTGTAGTCTCATTGCAACAAGTAATCTGTAATCTCCTGTGGCAATGACTGTCATGAAAATCGAGACTATACTGTGGCATAGAACACGTCTGTGAGTAAGATTACCCTCCTTTACATGCAATTAATTTGATTTGTTGAACGTTTCATTATTCCCTGTAAAGTGGGGAAATAAGAATACGGATCAGTTTAGTCTGACTGTGGCAGTAAAGCACTCGTCTCGCTGCGCAGTTGAAATCAAGTGCAGTGAAGGCACGTAGCGAGACTATTAGAGTGAGACAGAGCAACAGGACCCTAAACTCGTGGAGCTGAGAGCGGCGCAGGGGCCGGTGAGGACCTTTGGCCCTGTCTGCTGTAAGGCCGTCTTGTGCTGTCTGTGTTTTCCAGTGTGTATGGCTGACAGAGTCACTCAATAAAACTGACGGGTGTTTGTCAGTGTGTTCGGCCCTGTACAGACCCGCTGAAAGATCAAGCTCGGGACGTCCGAGAGCCGGCGGTCTGGGAGCTGCGTGCCTTTCTATCTGTATGTTTCCTTCTGTTTCTCTTTCTCTGGAGACTCTAGTCACTGCAGGAGTTCAAAAGCAGCCGTGCTCCTGCTCTTTTGTACCTGCGGCAGGCGAGCGCTCTGAGCGGGACGCACGAGGGAGGGTCGAGTGGAAGGTCTCGACTGTGGTAAAGCTGCAAGTTGAAACCTCGATGGTTTTGAAAAGACCTCCTTCATGTTACGTGGATGGGGCGAGACCCTGCGAGTCTCTGTCACCCGTCTCGGCCCAGGGGGACGGGAGGAGAAATGAGACTCAAACATTTACCTTCTTTCATCGTCGACAGCTAGACTTCACCCAGGATCCTGTGCCTGCTAGCGCTTGCGTTCTGATGTCTGCTGTCTTTACCACTTTCTTTTTTGTTGACGTTGTGTTGTGTTTCCAGTTCCGTGACAGCCGACAAGGCCGAGTGATCGGTCAAATCCTGCTGAAGTTGTTGCAGAATAGTAACACAACAGCGTTTGACCCGCTGATTTAAACTCTTGTACTCTGACCCAGTTTTGAGCCGCTACGGGCACCGACGCTCTCAGACAGGTCCTCCTCCTGTGACAGATGAGCCCATCTCGCACCTGCTGGTAATATTATCACCCATAGGGAAAGAGATTCCTTCCACTTTGTCAAAGCCGCAATTTTGTGCCGTCGGTAAGCTGGACGTCGGAGAGCGTGCTGAGAACGGAGCGGTCTATAGGGGCGTGTGATTTACTGGTGTGTGAGGCTCTTCTCACTCAGGCCTGATGGTTTCCGTCTTACTTATAAAATCATCTTTCTGCTCTCCAATAGACCCATGAGGAACAAAGCAGGGCTTTTTCAAAGCTTCAGGGTACAGTGAGTGAATGTGCTAATAGAATTTGTTTTGTTTAAGCAGGATGAAGACTCATTTTGCTCAGCCAGGGATTTGCCATCAACGGATCGCATCATTTACTTGCCCTCATGATGTTACAAACCCTGGTGACTGTCTGTTCTCTGTGGAGCACAACATATTCTGGTCAGTCTTTTCACAGTAATAAAAACGAATAAAGACTGGAGCTTTTTGTGAGGGACAGACCAAATGTGAGTGGCTTTGATTTGTGTACGATTCGTTATTTTCATAGAGGTTCAAAATTGAGTCAATTTAAAGGGCACCTATTATGCCCCTTTTTACAAGATGTAATATTAATTTTATGGCTCTCCTGAATGTGCCCATGAAGTTTCAGATCCAGATACAGTACAGATCGTTTATAACGTGTTGAAAAGTGTCATTTTGGGGGGCGGGTCTAAAAAGTGCCGTTTCAGGGTTGTGTTCCCTCACATGAAAATAAGCATGTAGAAGGGGGCAGAGCCTAGACGTCTCTGTTTTGCGTGTGGCAGTAAACAGAGGAAAAGCAGCATGAGCGAGTGTGAGAGGACACGTATTTTTACTGAACTTAAATGGAACAAATGCACAAATTTTTACCAAGAGTTGATCAATGAATCAAAGCATACAATCGGTGATCGCATGCAGTTGCTGGCGATCGTGAAAGCGTGCAGTCCCTTTCTTATGTGCGCCGTTTTACCGGGTTCACTTTCGCTTTTGAAATCTACCGCGTTTAGTAAGGAGGGGAGAGGATGGACGGGGGAGAATGACCCGCGAATGCCCCCCACCTTCATGCGACACCTGTCCTGCTTGACGTAGACGCAAAGTAATTTGTATAACGTGTTTACAAAGCAGAATTTTAATTTTGTTAGGTTTATAGAAAGGTTTATCCCACCCCTCTCAAACTGATCACAATTTCATTCGGTTTGAGCATTTTTAATTACAGTTATGGTGTAATTGTAATGTAAACGCACCTAGCAGGTGCCAATGAATAGAATATATCTGCAGTAGCCTGTTAAATGATCTTACAAAACGCTTAGCTTCACATTTTCCTAGTTAAATCCAAATAATGTATAAATAGTCAGTGAACAAGATAAACTCTGTAG
Organism: Labeo rohita; assembly: GCF_022985175.1. NCBI lineage: Eukaryota > Metazoa > Chordata > Actinopteri > Cypriniformes > Cyprinidae > Labeo > Labeo rohita. Next base: position 39,326,746 of record NC_066884.1, on the reverse strand, counting down.
TTTTTGTTATATTCGTCATGTAATCCATGAAAACTTGCATAATGTATTCATTTATTTACAGGTATAGAAAAATATCAGTGAACTTTACAAAAATATATCTGCATAAACTCTTATAAACATTTGTAAAACCAAAACTCCTAAAAAGCCTAAATAGACATTTACAGCAGAAACATTAACATCTTTGAATATTTTATGATCATGAAACAGAGCAAGGGTTTTCCTGACGGGACACTGGTTTCGACACAGCCGATCGCACGCAGACAACGCGGCTGAGGATATGGTGATACACACCTGTCAGTCAATAGCGGTGGGCGGGGCTACCGAAATATGACGTCATTTTGCGGACAGGCTTGAAGATTTAAAAAAAAAAAAAAAGAGACTTTTTATCATTCTAGGATGGCTGTGTACACAATTCCAACACACATTTCTGTCCCAAACACCTTCTAAAAGTGGATTTTGCATAATAATCTTTTAATAAATGCAGACATTTCTGTCTGTTCCTTACACAGAGCTCCCATGTAATTTCACAAGACTTTATAATTTGAGCATATTTTATGTACAAAATTATTATTTTAAAAACTGAACACTTCAGTTCCCGTTCATTGTAATTGCATGGAAAACAGAGACTGACAACGTTTTCAAAACGTCTCCTTTTATGTTCCACAGCAAGAAAAAAGTCATACAGGATTGGAATAATTTATCCAGTAACATAAATTGTTAGAATCACCTCATCCTCATGATGCGAACATCAGAAAGTTCACGCAAACCTGGGGGTTGATGGGCTGCTTTTTTGTTTGGATGGCGTCCAGAAAGGAAAGGTTAACTCTGGTAATTGACTCTGGCCGCTCTAAACCGAGGGCTTTGCTCTGCCGAGATGATCGAAGACAATGGGGATGCGAGTCCTGACGTATGCTAATGGCGCAGTGCTGTCCCGCGCCTGGCGGTCCCAACGCCGGTTAAATTGGACAACAGCTGGCGTCTTTATTTAATGCTTGTTCTGTTTGCTGAGCAAACGGACAGGTGTACTTTTTATTCAAATCTCTCCTCTGTGTGAATACGACCTGTCAGCACTTCACAAACAAAAACATAATCATATGCGCAATGGCTTTGAAATTGCATGTAAATATTTGCAGTAGCTGTTATTGTTCCCTGCCTTCAACAGCAGGTTTGTCACAATGTCTGAGAGAGAGAGAGAGAGAGAGAATGGTGCGACACTGCTTTTGATCAGAGCATGAAATCATCAGAAACAAGGTTTCGTCTTATGGCAATATCTGGGGTGAGTTTCTGATGCAAAGTTGACATAAGCAAGTTGACAAAGCAGTAATTTTAGAGCTCAGACAATAAAAGCTGTGTTGAATGAAGTGTTTTAGTTCACTCAGCACAGCTTTCACAGTTTTTGAACGCGATGGAGGATTTACATCACGTCACTAAAACCCAGATCTCTTTAAGCTAAGGCGCAAACTGGAGAGTTTAGGAGGCCTCGACTTTATGGCCTTCACAACTTCAAAGCAATACTTTGAAAAATATAGATTTTCAAAAACACTGGGAAAATTGCCATAACATTAAGGGGAAAGAATCTGATTTTATTTTTGACCATAGTCTAAACATATTCCTATCAGCTAAAACTCCTGAGCGTTAAACCCTCAAGCTTTCATGTTGGGAGAAAACTGCAGCAAACTTCAACAGATTGACAAACACCTCTGTTTATTGTGGAAATGTTGAAGTGATGCAGCAGCTTAACCGGCGCACATCGAGTCCCCGGATTCACGTTAAACTCGTAGCACATGCGGAGACCTGACACGTGAACGCGCTTCAGTTTAAAACAGCAGTGGACTGACAATACACTCGGTGCGGTGTGAGAGAAAGCACTACTGGTGTCTGTTTTTCCATGCTGCAGAAAATGAGTATTGAAACCATTCAGAATATTTCAATGTTGTGCTTATGCATCAACATTTCTGCTTTTGATATAACTTTTTCACAATCTTGTGGCTTGTCTCAAACTTCAGTCACCAGCTGCTGAAATGTGTTCAGAACTACTTTTGTTTTCTGGTAGTTGAATAAAAACTATGACACTTTGTTTTCTTTCTTTTTGAATGTTTGTGGAAATGTTGATCAGTGCTGTTTGGCTAACAAGCTGTTACTTTAAAATCTTAGTTCAATTTGTTTTTAATGTCCGTAGCTACGTCGTACTTTAGTCAATTGGAAAAAATGAAGGGGAAAAGAAACATGTAGCGTGATGTTGTTGACGGCGCTCGTGTCATTCACATTCGGGTAATTAGCAGAGAACACAGAGCAGAACTTGAATTTCGTTTCAAGTCAAAGATTATTAAGAGACTTTGCAAATGTGATACTGATTTAATACAACAGTTTAACAAACAAGAAGTTAATATTAAGTGACTTACGTTATCTGACTATAACACTACTGCCTGATTTTGCTCTAGTTCATCAACGAAAATAGTTTCAAACAGCTGAGCCGCTGCGCATCTCTGAAAGCAAACGCAGCGTTGTTTCAGTCATGAATGAAAGTGCGTGCGTTAAACAACTCTAGTGAGCCGGTGATTCAGTGACCCGTTCATAAAGACTCACTTGCTTCATTCCTGGATGAATCAGCCGTTCAAACGAATCGATTGAATGAATGATTCAGTGATTAAAATCAGTGACTTGCTGCCACCTGCTGGCGGATTTAGTTTAATTTTTAATGTATAATTTCAGTTATTTAAATCATTAAATATTTCTATTTTCAAAGTGTTATATTTAAAAATGTACCTCAACATGAATTTATGAATTTAATTGCACTCATGCCACCTCTCAGTGTCACTAAATGTCTGAAAATGTTCTTACAAGCCACTTTTGTGTTCTTCTGTGTCACCTCTGTAGTACAAATTACAGTTTTACTAATTTCATGATTGGTGACTTATTTGTCTCATTATATCTCTTATTATATTGTTTTAATTAGAATTTTTAAATAGGCTTATAAACATACTTTTTTTTTTTTTTTTGATAAAGGTGATGACATGCTTTAATAAAATTAGAAAAATGTCACTACAAAGGTAAAAAGAAAATGACGCTGTAAATCACTCAAATACCCCATCATATTAGAAACAAACAAACGTTTGTCGTCTTAAGTGCTGCTTAAGGTCTGAAGGCGTTTACTGTGAGTCTGTTTTCACGAAGTCTTTCAGACTGGGAGATTGAGGCCTCATTCATGCAAACGGTTGTGACTGAGTCTACAGTAGAACCTTCATGCAACACTTTGAGCAATGTTAACGATCTGACCATTTAAAATAAAGTCTCACTGCATACTCGGGTTGTAAAGCAGACAAGATCCTGTTTTAAGTAAGAGAAATCCTCAGCGCAGACATGACCAGGGTTTGGGTCCCTGAGACGGGAGCTGGATGTGTTTGTGCACTGACAGCTTGAATTTCTGTCATCAACGTAAAAATCGGAACAAAGCATTTTGCCACAGCCCCAAATGGCAGAAGGTTTTGTAAAATGTACATTAAAAAATTCTTGAAGACCTTTTTTGTATATTGACACTTGTCTTGACTCTTCCCATGTTTTCCATCTCGAAATTAATGTTGTAGCCCACCATCCAGGTGTCATCAAGTAGCTGGTAGATAATAAATATATATTTAAAAGAAAAAAAAAAAAAAATGGGTGATTCTCACGAAAACGCAGTTTCAAAGATTTCAAACACAAATTTTTAAATGTTTATATAAACAAATTTTCTTTTGAAACATTAAGAGCAAGGTCTTAAGTGTTAGTGCACATAAATTTTAAAAGGTTTCACTTCAAATTTAACACATTTTTTAACATATTTTCCAAAACAAGTTCTTAAAAATCTCATTACCGCAACAGGCTAAAAACGTTATTATTTTATAATTTATTATTTTATAGAAAACTTAAATATTTTAAAACTGATGTGGCAAACATGAAAGAACATAATGTATAGATTCTGCACATACATGTAAAAGCAAACTACTATTTTTCAATTTATTAAATAAACATTAAATGAACACATGTTGCGGTAATGATACATAGGTTATGGAAATGAGGTTGATTATTTCGGTAATGATAATTTGTATACTAATAATTATATTGTATATTAAGAATGAGGTATAGTTCAAATCGAATATAACATTTAATGTAGAAAATAAATTAGATAATATTGGCACAATCATGGATTCAATTTCAATCAGTTATATTTCACAGTGCTTCAAAAATTCATAACATGCATAGTCTAAAAACACCAGGGGCAGTGGTGTCACAAAAACATATTATGATGTTACAAAACATCTTAAGACTAAAAGTACAGTAGCTCTCAACTCCTAACTTTTTTATTTGCCACAGAGTATCTCACAAAGTGTTTTAAAGGGGTCATTGGATGTCCATTTTCCACAAGTTGATATGATTCTTTAGGGTCTTAATGAAAAGTCTATAATATACTTTGGTCAAAATTCTCAGTGGTTGTGTAAAACAACACCCTTTTTACCTTGCCAAAAACAGCTCTGCAAAAATCATCCCATTCTGGTCGAGGCTGCTTTAAATGCAAATGAGCTCTGCCTGCCCCGCCCCTCTTTTCTCTTTGTGGAGTGACGAGCCTGTTTACTTTAGCCGCATTTAGCCGCTAAACTTGCTAACTAACACATTATTAGTAAAGAAGATCACACAGATTCATAAAAAAACCCTTATACTCACTTCTGCTGTAAGTGAAGCTGGATCATGAACATAGATGGATATATGTAGATCGGGAGGTTCATTCCCTTCACAAACAAACGTAATCCACTGCATCTTCAGCGGCTCAGATGTCGGGAGTAAATGACGACCACTATGTTCATTATTACATCCTGCAACACAACACCTCAATCACTCAATCAGAGATATTCTTGTCTAATTTATATCCCTGCTCCGGCATTGAAACAAAGAGGTCGGACTGTTACAGCTGATCTGAGGTAAGACACTCATGTCAATCAACTATGGTGGGAGTGGCCTCTGTCATGTGACACCACAACGACAGGCATCTGAGAACGGCTCGATTTGAAAAACGGGATATTATTTTTACAGATTAATTAAAAACCACTGCATGGATTTTTATCATTATAGGGTAGATGTGTACATACACTGACAACACACATTAATGTTCAAACAACATGTAAATATGAACTTAGCATCCGATGACCCCTTTAACACTAAAAGCATCTCCAAAATGGGAAAAGTTAGTAGTAGTCAAGAGGACTCCTAAGTCACTAAGACCAAATCACAAACAATAAAAATGGTTTTGCCAGTAATCCGCCTTTGTTTCAAAAATCTTATTTGAATATAGCAACATTTTTATTTTAAATATTTATTTGATTATGGCAACATGATAGCTAATTCTATAATATTTCTATTATAAAATGACTGACAGAGACCCATCCTGCAATTACAATAAGGTCAACCCCGTCCTTTCTCATAGCTTAAGATTTCTTCCCATCCCTTAGTAAAATCAGCTAAAGTCAACAGCATTGTGAATATGTTTTAAGAGAAAAAACTCTTAGCTAAAAATTTCTGCCACCGTTTAGGAGAACTCTTAATGCAGTAGTAAGATAAAACATTTTGTGAATACGGCCCCTGATTAGTAATGAGAGGTTTTTAATACCTGTTGCCAGAAAAGAAGCAGCTTTAAGGGCATCCTACATAAAAGATTGATGGTTTAATGTTAGAAAATAAAGATATAAATATTAGTATTGTATTTTTAGCTTTATTTTTTATATTTACAACACATGATTAAAAAGTCCTCAGTCTTAAAAGGATGGTTCACACTCAGAAAATGTCTTAAAAGTAATGTTTTTAGCTTTTCTTATTTTATTTAATTTTCTCCATAAAGATGTTCTCCTTCAAAATACCCCTAACCAATCTTTAAAAATTTGTTACCCTGCTGCTTTAAAATTTTAAGTTCAGTCAACTCAAATAAGTTTATTCTACTTGAAATGTTAAGTTGTACTAAGTGATAACTTAGATACTTGAGTTTACTAAACTAAAAAAAAAAAAAAAAAATTAAACTTAACAGCTGTTTGTAACCAGGCTGCCTTAAAATTTTGTTGAATCAACTCAAAATTCTAAGTTGTCACTTAGTAAAACTAAATATTTCAAGCTGACAAAACTTTTTGAGTTGACAGAACATAAAATTTTAAGGCAGCCAGGTAACAAATTATTTTAAGTTTCCTTAACAAATTGTTTTTTACATTGTAGAGTCCACATAAAACGATTAAGGGACAAATAAACAATATCAGTGGAATTAGTTTTAGAATAGGGTTGGGCCGATATACTGCACAGTGACAGTACTTGTCACATTTTTCCAAAATTAGATGTTTGTTCATAATTTGCTCAGGATTTGCAAATTATTCTCCATTGTCCCATCAGTCATCTCTCCTTACTCTGTTGATGTGGTAAGTGAAAGTTGATGTATTGTAATGTAACAGGCTACCGCTAACCATGTCCCCTTAGTGGCCCCATAGAACATATTTTTACCTGCCATTCCAAATACAGATTCAGGCTTTAGACACACCCCTAACAAACTCCACCCCCCGAAATCATCATCCTTTGCAATGTTTCACTATAGGCATCGTCTGATGCCAGTTTGTTAGACCAAGCCTATCACCCCAATCCTGTTTCTGCATGATTTTTTCCAGCTAATGAACAATAAAAGCATTGATAGCCAATCAGAATCCACCTGAATTTAAAGAGCACAAACATTTAAAACCATAACTGCAGCGTGTGTTTAGAATACACATAACATTACCATCTATGTGTTTACACTAATATTGTTATTGCTGTACTTGTGAGGACATTTTGTGTGTCCTCACCATTTAAAAATATTAACAAATATGAACTTTATATTTAAACTTCGGATAGGATAGGACATAGAAAATATCATAAACCTGATGTAAAACAGTGGATGGCTATGAGCGGTCCCACTAATATTCTGAAACAAACCTGTGTATGTCAACTAATTTTACCTTCTTAGTGAGGACTAAATGTCAGCATAATGTGAGTGTATTCACGTTTCAAGTCTCTAACCCTACATTAAGAATATCCAACACTTCCCTTAAACCAGATAGCTAAATAAACATACTGTTTATTAAAATTGTAAAATGGCACAAAGTTTTCTGTGAGGGTTGTGTTTAGGGGTGGGATTAGTGTATAGAAAATACTGTAGCTCAGTATAAAAATCATTACACCTACAGAAAGTCTTCATAAATATAGATGTACCAACATGTGTCTGAGTGTGCACATTTGTCTAGGCTTTTCAACACTGTAGACAGTTTTTCTGATAATTAATCTTGCTGTAATCTTCAACCCATAACATCTCTCTCCTTCCTAGAGAGTTGGTGGGTTGGTATAAAAGTTTTCTCTGAAATTTGTCACCCTAACCTTTGCCTAAGCTTTTTTTCTCAAAATATCAACAGTTATAAAATAGTATTTAAATTACTAACTAATTTTCCTTGTAAAAGTAGCCTATATGATTAAATTCTCATTACCGAAATAGAAGTTCTCTCTACCGCAACTTGCCTTAAATTGTTGCGGAATGTGAGAATGGTGTTGCGGAGGATGAGGTGCCCTAGCATGTTTTGCTAACAACAGAGAAGCCATTATGATGTAGCCAAGTTTTCATTCAATGTACATAATCAGACATTAATGAAGTCCATTTTTATAGAAAATTGTTTATCAAATATTTTTCTAAATGTGGAAAACTACTTGTTTCGGTAATGATAATCAATTTGTCGTGTACATGGTCTGATAAGTTCATTTTTAACTTTTAACTGGAAAAATATAAAGGGATCTGCCTACCTGGTAGCTATTTTAAAGGTTCTGCCACATGTGTTGCTTATTTGAAAATCAAGATTTATTTACAAAAAAAATCTGTGTGTAAATGGCCCTTAAAAAATGTTGCGGAGTATGAGAAAATCAGTGATGGACACTTAATCTTTCCACTATTGTATCATTACTATTATACATAAATATTCAGTCTATAGTTTTTCTGTCATGTGAAAACATCTAGAAAAATATCCATTTACTTTTTTCAGAATATTTTCATTTTAATATGTTTTAATTACAACATAACATGTGTTCAGACATAGCCGGACACATTTCGGTAATGAGAATTTTAGCAGAAAATGCAATAAAATGCAAAAATAATTAATTTCTATGTTGAAATGACTATTTGTGCAAGGTAGAGAACAGTATTGTCTTCATTATGATGGGTTTTTTTATTACCAAATTGCATGTTTAATATTTAAAATAGGTAGTGCCGTGGTGTTTTAATAGTTTCGTGAGAATAACCCATATATATATGTGTGTGTGTGTGTGTGTGTGTGTGTGTGTGTATATACAGTAGTCAACATTTGAAGTGGATCAAAAAAACTTCTTCAGAGTTGTCCTAAAACAAGAATGGGTATTGTTTTGGTTTTAGAACTACTTTGATGAAAGGTTTTGATCCACTTCAAATGTTGACTACTGTGTGTGTGTGTGTGTGTGTGTGTGTGTGTGTGTGTGTGTGTATATATATATATATATATATATATATATATATATATATATATATATATATATACACAAATATATACAATATATAAATACATGCATATATACATATAATAGAAATACAGTGTTAATGTGTGAGTGTATAATTTGTATACCCTAGTGAAAATTTATATTTGTTTTTAATAATAATAATATTAATAAAAAGTAAGTCTTAATATGTTAATAAATATGCTAATGGATTTGAAGTATACTTATGAAATAAATGTATTTTAAATAAATTATGGGATAGTTTTTTTTGTTTTTTTTTTTAACACAAGGGTATTTATACTACAGGAACACAAACATTCCTCTGAACACAGTTGCTGTTGTTTGTTTTTCCTGTAAAAGTAATGTAACGTCTTTTCATGCATTGCTTATTGTAAATGATTTCATAGCTCATCAGGAGTGCAGTTTCACAAAGAGCTTATTTGAAATTTCCACCCCAAAAGCGTGTATAGGATCAAGAAAGAAATGAGATGGGTAACCAGACAGAAACGCACACGTGTGCTTGCGCTAGAGTCGCTGCTGTAGCTTCAGGACGCAGGTTCTATTTAATTACTCCTTACGGAGACTCAATTAAGTCATAGCAGGATCAGAGTAGTCGCCTGAATGATCACACCGTTCACAGCTATGAGAACAGGAGAAAATAGCATGAAAGTTGTTTGAGAATGGAGGCTGATGCTGTCAGAGTCAACGTTTATTGGTTTAATGACTTAAAACTCTTTAATGACCTCGTTTTAAGCGTCATTGAGCTGTTGAGAAATGGTCATCATGGCTTATTACGGTTTATGGGCCGGAGGATCCTCTGACCGCCTGACCCAGCGCTTTTTCGCCACTTAATCCCATATGCTTTGGTGTGATTTTAAAATAAAGAAAAGGCCTGACTGGTTTTAATAGTCAGGCAGTATGAAGCGTTATGGTGCGGGACGTCCTGGAGCTGTTGGCAGATGCAGTTAGCGCAGCGACGCGCGTCTGAAAGGCCGCTCCGCTTTTCTGAAGGTCACGGAGGACTCGGGTGATCGGAGACGAGGTTGTCGGCGGAAAGCGGCTCGTGATGCGTCTCTGCGATGTAGCGACCCGTTCGCTAGTCTGCCGGCCGTTTAGAGAAACTTCATCTTAATCTTGGACGCAGGTTTAGAAGAGCCAGCGGTGTCTCTGAGAGGCTCCTGGAGGGGATCCGTTAGATCATTCGAGTTTAAACGTAAGAAAGATGTTTGACAGCCGTAATGCAGCATAAAGTAGGTCTGTTTCATAACTTTGTGCTGAACTGTGCTTACATATAAATGTGTCTTGATGAGCAGCAGATGGAGGGAACATCAAAGACGTGTGTGTGAAAGGGTTTTTGAGTGTTGCAGAAACAACGCACGAGTTACATTCGCTCCAGAACACAGATCATCTACAGCGGGAACAGATCAGGCACAGTAATCTATACAGGGAACCTTGTCAGTCATTAAAGGTGAAAAAGTAGTTACAGTCCAAACTATGAAAATCAGTTGCTACTTGGATTAATTGAGCTGTTTTTCTGCACATTATGAAAATCAATGTGACTCAAAATTGGCAAGCTCCAGAAAGGACATAAAAACAAGTGTGAAATAAATCCTGTGACTTGACTGATATATTCAAAACTTTCTAAAATGGCAAATCGCTTTGTTTGATGAACATATTGAGATTTCAGTTTTACCGCACAGAGACGAAGGAACTGGTTTTGCGTCTGCGTCGATCAGTGTTTGCATTTGATTTGAGAGTGAATTAAGGTATAAATAGGACTCTGTTCATCGTTCAAAATGATTGTGTCACTTCAGAAGACAGAAAGTTACTGTAATATCGAGACTAGATCAGTTTCCCCCAGCTGGTCCTTTTCATCAATCTCTTACCTGTCCACCTTACTTTAATATGCGTGGGAGTCTAGAGCGCGGCTTTATGGGTAACGCCGTCGGGGACCGGCGCCTTATATGTGCACATCCAACCTTACGTGACTGATTTACGCGAGAGGTTTTCCAGGACACCCGCAGCACTATATCACGTAAACAAATTGAAATTGTGCACGGGTCGAGTCGAGCTCGGGCGCGGGCGCGAAGACACCTGGGGAGCAATAGAGGAAGAAGACTTGCAAATCAAACGGGGGACAAAGAGCATTCATAACACACAACTTTAATCCGATTTTATGATTTGCTGTAAATTATGGCTGATGGCCTCCTCTTGAATTCATGAATGTTAAGCAGGGAAGGCTGACGCGCTGCTCGTGGAGACTCCGGTCCGGGCCTCGTCTCTCCTCTGGATGACCTCAGGATTCAGGAGAGCCGACGGTTTTTCACGAATGCCTTTCTGACAGTATTATTCTGACTTCACCGTATGTTTCGAAGTCAAACGCAGCTCTGTTGTTCATTCTACAGCGTGTGGTTTCAGAGCGGTTCGCAATCATTGAACCTCACAGTTAGGCCGCGAGACTGCTTATCGTGCACTACGGCTAAATTATGATCATGTTTTTTGTATAGTGTTTCTATCTGTTTTGCTGAGATGTAACATTTAAAAATTAAAACTATTTATATAATTTTAAAATATTTTTACCCCTTTTTTTTTAGCCATGAAAATAGCAGTGTGTATGTTAAATTGTGAACCTACGCACAATTTAATGAGTGCTGCTGTGTCTCTGGTGTGGGTTTAGTTGCTGTCTGCTTTGCCTTTTCTGCTTATTACGAACTTCATCTCTGAGTGCAGCTGATGGAGGAGCTCCTCTTTCACATGACTGGTGTGGAGCTTCAGTCCGGGTTGGCCAGTGTTTATCTGTGCGTGTCCACGTGAAGCCGCTGCTCTTGTTGTCATGTCTCGTGTGTGTTTTCTGGTATATATGGTTTATGAGGACACAAATGTGTATAATGACATTGTGTCTTTGGCGTCTAGCAATGTGCTGATATCGTGACGGTGTCTTCGTAGGCATCCGTGATGCTGTGCAGATGTGTTTTGTTCAGTCATCCACTCTTTCATGCACCTGTGCGCGGGCTCGTGTGCATCTATACGTGCTTATGCTCTCAAACACACACACGCTAATGAAATGTGATTGCGGTGTCAGACCGACTCACAGCCGTAATAAGCCACTTGTCCAGGGATGTGTTGTAGTCCTTTCATTTAACAGTCACACTTCATATCCAGATGACATGTGATGACAGTGGAAATGTGTCCTGAGTCCTTTTACAGGGAGAAGGGAACGAATAGGTTAATTTCACTCCTTTAAATGAAGTTGTAAGTTTCTCTTTTTCACTTCCAGTTCTTGTGATTTAGGGATTTGTAGTGCAGGGCGTCTTCATAACTAGGGCTGCACGATAAATCCAAATGAAATCACAATCGCGAATCACAAATAAGCAAAAGCTGCGATTGTGGTGCATCTGTTTCAGTGAAGCGCGGTTCTGTGATCAGTAGTAAATGTCCATCCGAGGGCCAGAGGGCGCTCTCGCACGGAAACTCCAAATACGCCCAAAGAAGACCGTCAGGAATCGCGATCGCTGCAGCTGAATAAACTGAAGATTGCGCTGCTGTCATTGGTTCAGGGTGACTAATAAAAACGCGACTATGACTATTTATGGGTTGTGTGATATTTTTTTTTTTTTTTTTATTATTATAATTTTCCTTATAATACAGTATATAATAATGCAATGCTTTTGTCTCTGCTTAGAGTACTGTGAATACAATGCGTGCCTTATTCTGTGTAAGAAGCCACGTCATCTCACAGAAGGATCTCACTCGTTATGAAGTGAGTTTGGAGTAAAAAGAAAAAAAATAAATGTGGTATTTTCACGTGTTTTCAGATGTAGCAGCGTTTACTACACAGAGCCGTAGTTCACTGAGAAACTACACGAACAGCTGTTGCAGGCTCCAGACTGCGACTAAAACGATCATATTTGCAACCGAAAGTATTCATTTGCGAGTGAAGTTTTTGACTATATAAACTTGCATGTTATGGACTTAAAAAATAAATCCATGTAATGCCTTTTGTCCTGATTGTTTTGTGATCACATCTGTTGTTATGTTATGTACTAAACTGAGATGATGCGCAAAGTTTTCGTGGAAAAAAGGCTTTCTAACATTCCTCATCTCTGCCGAACTGCAGCGCAGACGCACCTGACAAACACAGATCCAGTTGTGCAGCATCAGAGAGATCAAAAATGAAGATGTGTGAAGTGAAAGTGCAGAAAAGCAGTGTTTATTTCATGAACAAACTACAACAGCTAAAGCTGTCAGCTGTGTGAGCACTGGTAATAATCGTTAACAATTCTCGTCTATAATTGATACTATGGCTTCTTTTTATAAGATCTAGTCTATATGCTGTGTTCTGTTAATGTGTGGACTTCGTATTATTTGTAGTGCACTCGTCGTCCAGTAATCGAAATAAGCTTTAGTTACCTTTCAATAAACAAAGTATCAGCTTTAAAATCATGGCAAATTCATAAAGAAATTCAAACAGTGCGGTTTTGACGCTCTTACGCGGCAGGAGCGATCGCTTTAGCGCCTCAGTTCAAGCGACAAGTGAACCCATTATATCTTTCTCTTTACTATTGTAATATGAAATAAACATGAATTAACGTCAAAAGTTGGCCATATTATAATAGAGCCTACAGTACAATCTACTGAAATGTCTCATTCAGTGTTTCAAACTGCGAAAAACGTGTAAAGCTTGTAAACAATGACACGTAACAATACATTTACCTCAGAGAAACCATTCAGTGCCCGTAAGTTAATAAGTCAGCTAGAAAAATTATTATAAAGAGGAGAATTTTGCTATATTTAAGCACTACATTGCATATTCATATTTTTATTAACCTGTTGTCTACATAAGAAAGAATGCAAGAAGCTAAAGATAAAATTCAACACCTCCTATTGCATTTTACTAATGAAGAACTGGATGTGTGAAAGTCTTACGACAACATTTATAGGGTGCATTAAGGAGGAACCCAAACTACACTCAGTGATGCTTATGGTCCATGATATTGGCACAGATTCTGTGTAATAAATATGTCTTTGTGACCTTATGTAGTTCTCAAGTTGGAAAAGACATTCAGTTCCCACTTTAAGTGAAACTTAGTTCCTAGGACATCTACATGGTTTACTGGATAAAAATGCTGATAAATTCAAGAAAAGGTGAGACGTAAATGCATGACAGTATGACTGAAATATTAAAGTATAAAAAAAAAAACAAAACAAAAAAAAAAAAAAAAAAACTTTATTCTGTGGTGCCTAAAAAAATAATTTGGCGCCTAAGTTTGTTTCTTTTAGGAGCCAATGACGACTCACCTGTGTTATAATCACAGAACGATTTCTTTTCGATTTTATTGTGGAATTAAATCGTCTGTGATAATGAAAGCGATTTAGCGTAGCTTGTCGGTGAACTACGGCTCTGTGTACTAAATGCCGCTATATCTGAAAGCACGTGCTGGAGATTTACTACCGATTACACAACCGGCTTTACAAAAATTAAGGCACGTGGCTTGAAAAAATGCGCATGACAATCGCCTTCGATTAATCCTGCAGCCCTGTTCGTAACTAGATTGACTACGACTTCCAGAGGTAGGAGGCTAGTTTGACCCTGCATGTGTTTTTGGCAGTTTGATCTGTGCTTCTGATGTTTGTCTCCGCCCCTCACGACCATATAAGGCTGTGGAGAGTTTGACACTGGCCAATATTTTATGCCAACTTCTGATTGGAATTTCACATGGGAATTCTGCATTTAGGAGTTTCAGAATTTTTTATATTTAACTTAATCGTTTTTAAAACCTCTTCCTCAACTTCTCTCTTTTTTTTTTTTTTTTTTTTCCTCCTCCTGCGTTCATATGTCCGTGCTCAGGATGCCCAGAAAACCCCATTAGAGGTCAGGTTTGTCCTTGCTATAATCACCATCCGTGAAGCTGCCTTGCAGGACTGAGAGATTGTGAGACGTGACCCTCAGGAAGGACGTTGCCCTCTTTTGCTTCATGAGACACTCCTGATAGAAACCAAGAATCGCAGGATGGATGTAATCGACCTTCTCTCTGAATGCATTAAGGTTCGGCACAGCTGTGACCTGCGTTTATTGTCACTTTTGGACAGATCGCAGGCCCTCGCGTGACGGCAGAATGAAGTGAATTTAAATTCCCAAATGTCCGGATAGAGCACAGCTTTGGTGCCGTCTGCGAATCTTTTGATCATTCCAGACCGGTTGTGGTTTCGGTTGGTCGTGTCCCTGTCCGGTTTGACTCCGGTTTCCCCAGATGACTGTTGTGCTTATTTCAGCGTGAAGTGAGCCCAGAGAGAGCGGGACCTTCATAAAAATGCAGACCCTGTCCTCTCTGCCCTCACACCAGCTCCTCTTCCCCTGGCAGACGCATCTAAATGGGCACCATTACCTCGGTCTGGAGCCAGGTCCATCTGAACACCCTGGGAGTCCAGCAGGAGGGCACCGCCGGAGTCTGACCCGACACCAATTGTATTTTCGCTTGTAGATTTCTTCTCCTCCTCGGGCTATGATGGTAATTAGGCTCGGGGTTCGGCCGCGTCTTCTCGGCGGTGAGCGGTGGTGCCGCTGAGGGCCGCGGGGGCTCTAATGGAGCTGCTCGTACTGAAGTGTAAAACTCCTCAGCGCCGTGCGCCAATAATGGCCCCAGCAGCAGGTAAAATGTAATGATGGAATGGAGTGTGGCCCGAACCCCGACAGCCTCTCGTCGTCCCCTGACAGGTGCCTCCGCTCCACCTGAGTATTTGGCCACTTCTCACACGACGATCCCTCGCATAATGAAGTGTTCACATGGGTCCTGTTCAACTATTGTCTTCAGTCCTCAAAATGCAAACAAAGATTCCTTTTACTACACTAATGTAATGAGTGCTGATGGGTGTTGTATTACTGTCCGTTTGTCATGTCTACAGGTGTTCTTCACCCCACAATCTCATTGTTGATTTGCACTGATGCAACAGCGAAAACACAGGGACTAAGTGTTTGAAGACTCATCGAATTTCAGTGCATGCTTTGTGTCCATAAAGCTTGGAGTTTTAAAACCTGTAGTTTTAAAAGCTTGTTTTGTGGTTTTGCAAATGTTAATAGTTATATTAGGAAAATAATAATGAGTAGAATGTGCTTTCTGAGTGGCTTTAGCTACGGCGGGACATGAAACCCATCAGAAACGGTTTATTTGCTAGAGCTGCATGTGATAAGCTGACAAATAAACATGCATTTACTTATTAGGGTTTTTAATTATTTTATGTTCATTTCAACCACATTTACACAAGAGCAGTGGAGCAAATGTGATGAGGAGTGATGCTGCTTTGTCTATGAAAGAGGCCTTGCTTGCTGTTTTGAGAGGGTGTTTTGTCTGTTTAGTTATCAAGTGTTTTATTCTTGCTATTTAAACTATTTTATTTAGGCTGTACATTTTGAGGTTTGAAATAGAACTGTAATGATCATATTTTGTCATACTGAGTTGTCATACTGTACATATTGACATTAAATAATGAAAGTGATTGAAATGATGAAAGGGAATGAAAATGGTAAAATAGCTTGTATTGTGAAGTTATGTATTTGAACTAAGTGCAAATATTTTTATTTTACTACAAGACTTCTAGGAAAAATAGTTTTTAGTCTGTGTTTATTACGTTCATTCACAGTTTGTACACATTGATTTTATGTCCTGTCTGTTGTTCTTGTCACATCACATTCACACACATTGTAAATGCTGACATTTGACCGTAGCATCACTGGAGATTATTGTCAGCTGTTTAACATTTCTGTTGTATAAAACGATGATATATTTCACATTTAGCTACTTTGTGAAGTGTACCATTTACGCCATTTTGACCAAAGCACTTTTCTTTTTTAAATCCTGTCATTTTCCACGGCACGGGTTCTCACGGCTCATTCATGTGCTTGTTATTAGCGTTACATGCTGCATCTGTGACTCCACAGTCACTATTCTGTCCATCAGCCGTGACCCCTCACTGTACCTGACCGTCATCTGTCTAAAATTCACCTCAGCGCAGCAGTACAGTAACCTGATGAATGAATCTGATATGTGGACATGATCAGAAATATGATCAGAAATATGATTTCTTTAGAGATCACAGACTTTTACTGATTCGTTTGGCTCTTTCAGCCCATTAAGATCCTGCCGTTTGCCTTGAGCTCATGGAATCATTACATTGTTGGTATTTAAGGCTCACTCATCTGTCAGGACGGTGTGTGTCTGTGTGGTGCGTTTAGGGTCAGTGTGAGTGACCTGCTAGCGGCCCTGAATTGGCTCTGATATTGTGTGCTGAAACACCTGCATCTTTTCTCTTCTCACATCTTTTTCCAGTGCATCTAATGCATGCCGTCATTTTTTTATCACAAAGGAAAACTTGAAGTGTCATCAGCACTGACTGGATTACAGCACAGATACTGTAGGTCTTGAAACATCTTTGTGCCAAAATAAGCTGAATGAAGGACTGAGTTTGAGATGCTGTTGTGTTCATGTGTGTGACGCTGACACAGCAGTGAGTGTGTTTTGGCCGTTGGTGGTGGAACATCTTTTGTGACTCAGATAAGGACGGTTGCAGTGAGTTCATTCAACCGAAGACAGATTTTACCCAAAACAGCCTCTGCGCTTGTCTGAGCTCCAGCCTTCAGGCAAATATATGCAAATGACTTCTGGAGAACGTGAGAGGGGGGTATGGGGGGTATGGGGGGTATGGGGGGTAAGTGTGTGTACTTGTTTTTGCTACACTGTGGGGACCAAATGTCCCCACAAGGATAGTAAACCCTGAAATTTTTGGGAAAAAAAAAAAAAAGATTAAAAATAGTAAATGATATTTAACTGCAAGCAGGTTTTCTGTGAGGGCTAGGTTTAGGGTTAGGGTTGGGTGAGGGGATAGACAATATCGTTTGGTCAGTATAAAAACTATAGAAGTCCATGGAAAGTCCCCACAATTCACAAAAACAAATGTGCGTGTGCGTGTGTGCTGGTATTCCCTACATTATGAGGAGCAAATGTCCCCACAAGTCTAGTAATGCCAGTAAATTGTGTCCTTGTGGGGATTTTTTTTTTTTTTTTTTTTTCTCCTCATGAGGAAACAAGTTTATAAATCACAAAGAATGAAGTGTTTGAGAATGTAAAAATGCCTGTAGTTTTGTGTGAGGGATAGGGTTAGGTGTAGGGGATAGAAAATACAGTTTGGACAGTAGAAAAAACATGACACCTGTGGAATGAACTCATAAACATAAACCCACAGTGTGTGTGTGTGTGTGTGTGTGTGTCTGTTGATGTGTGTTTCAATGCTTGTGGTGTTAGTGATTCTGACACATTTCCTGGTGAGAATTGACTCTTGTTCCTTTGCAAATCTGGTTAATGATGAATCATGTTGTACTTGAGGCTCGTTTTAAATTTTACTATGCAAATATTTTTCTCAAGTGTCCGTTGAGCCGCTCCAGTTCTCTTTAGGTTATGTAAGTGAATGGATTCGCTTCCTGAAAACACAGATCAGTGTTTGCTGTTCATTAAGCACTGATTTATTCCTGCTTCCTTCGTTCTGATCGTTCAGGTAATTGTGAAGAGCTGGATCAGGTGTGGTTTGGACGCGCCTGTAATCCTCGTACTCTGTGTTGTCAGTTCATCCTTTACTTTCTCCTGTTCAAACACATTTCCTGTGAAGGGCCCACTGAGGATCTAGTGATTGGACTCATTGAATGGATAAGTACATAAACGTGTCATGTTTGGATCTCAACAGTCCGTTTGCATTCACATTCATCATATGTGATGGCAAATAAATCCTTCATTCCTTTAAAGGTTATTATTTAACTCATAACTGATTATGGACCCTCTGCTGTACAAACATATCTTTGAAATTACTCCAGTGAGAAAGGAAGAAATCCTTGATTTGGGCATCTCATTGCTAAAATAATCACAGACTCTCACGAGTGTCCTTGTGAAAGCGAGCGTGTAATCGCGAGTCTCTCTCTGTCCGCGTGTGAGTTCGGAGAGCGGATCACCTCAGGTTCGCTCCGGACACGTCTGGTTCATGAGAGACGAAGACAAATTTATATAAAAGTGAAGCAGCTGAACTGCAGGAGCTGCGGTGTGTGTTTGATTCTCTGAAGCTCGTCGGCTCCGTTCAGAGCTGTAGTGTAATTATGTGAAAAACTCCAGATCATACGGCCACACACACGCTTCTGTGTCTTCACACTTGTAGTTTTACTCTGCAGTGTCGTTTGTACTCCGGTACACAACCATTTCAGTCTATTCATTCTAAATATTACAGTTTGACACACAAATGGACATATGAGACCGTTTCTATGAAGTGATGAAAAATAATACAGTCAACCAATCCAACAATCAGTACCGGTCTAAAGTCTTAGTTTACTACTTTATAAAAACGCTGGTTATTATCGAGAGTATTTGACTATAGTGAAGGTGTTTTCCTGCTCTGTAGGTCATTTACTGTGACTATAAATATTATTGTGTATAGTGTAAGGCCCGGTATTGTGTTATGATTGTTAACGTTTGCTCTCTGTCTGTGTCTCTCCAGAGAATCCGTCGGACGCTGATCTTTGGTTGCTGAACAGCTGCACAGTCAAAAACCCTGCAGAAGATCATTTCAGGAACTCCATCAAGTAGGTTTCTGAGACACTCACTGCGTGCAAATGCAAATATATTTATGGCCTGGAAAAAAAACACATGAATTGCAGACTTAATGTTGTTCAGTCGGAAATTTGTGTGTTAATAAGTTCCCTATACGTTCATTATTGCAGGCGATCCGTAACTCTTGAATGGACTGTAAGTCAGTCTGCAGGCAGAAACTTAAAAACCACAAAACAGAACTGTTTCCAGATCAGCTTTATATATTTGAGTACAGCAGTGAAGAGCATCATAATGAGGGAGTTTGTTTGTGTTCTTCATTGATTAGTGTCATTGATTAGTTTCGCCCTTTATGTGATTAAGCAACAAATGCAGCACGCTGTACACCAAAAACAAATCTAACCAGACCAGAAGTTTAGTGTAATTATAAGTTAACTGTTTTACTATTGGAACTGTGTGTGTGTGTACTGATATCCCCTACATTATGAGGAACACAAGTATAGTTATACCAGTACATTTTGACCTTTTTTTTTTTTTTTATATATATGTATAAATAACACAGAATGAAGTGTTTTGAGAATCTATAAATGCCTGTAGGGCAGGTTTAGGTGTAGGGTTAGGGTACGGTGATATAAAATACAGTTACAGTAGAAAAACGTTACGCCAATGGAATGAACCCGGAATGATAGGAATACTGGGGTGTGTGTGTGTGTTTTCCTCATTGTTAGCTCAGCAACATAATGCCAAACCTTATTAAAATCCGTTGTGAGTCGAGGGTCCCACACACAGGTAAGTGTTTTATGTGCTGTGTGGAGTTGCTGCCTGTGTAAGATGCTCCAGGTCAGTCCCTTATGAGGTTCCATCTCATGTAGACAGCGTTTGTGTGTGTTTGTGTTCTTCATCAGATCGGTTCACTGTAGTTTCAGTAGAGGCTCATGTTCTGTTGACATTCAGCAGCACTTCCTCTCAGTGTGACCTTTGACCCTTTGTTAATTTAAGAGGAGCGCTCAGGTTAAAGCGGAGTGATCTGTGCATCTTGATGAATGTCATTCCTCTTGCGGACGTTCGGCAGGTTGAGGTCGACTCGGGGCACGCGCTGGGCTGAGAGCAGGGCATTGTGGGATTAAGGTGTGGGTTTCTGTCTCACTGTTGAATTGCTGCCGTCGCCCTCTCGCCAGTACCGTAGTCATGGCTGTCAGAGCGAGTGATGGATCGGAGAGGAGAGAGATGTGTTTCTCACTCTGACGTTCAGCGCTTCTGTAACAGCAGTGTCCAGATGGCCTCCTCTAGGAACAGAGACGCAGCTGAAAACCCTTCAGATTAAAAAAAAAAAAAAGAAACATTAAATAATAATAATAATCAGGAAGTGCCTATCAAATCCTCAAATGTAACATTTTCTCATTTGAAAGGTTCGTTTTTAGGGAATGCACCCCAATCGTTAATTCTGCGTAATTTCTGCTATTGTCTTTGTCGTCACTTGAGAAATACAAATTAACTTAAAAACCGAAAGCTCAAAGTCGCCTTAATTGTAATGAATATGCAAATATTGTTGAAATTAGTCAGGGAAGAATGAGGCCTTTTCAAAACCACACGGTTCTGCAGGAAAAATGGAGAGAGGATTTCCATAAGAGAGGGAGATTTGAGAGCCATTGCTGTGATGCAAATGCAATTACAGCTGCATTGAGTCTGACTGCGGCGCTGGGCCTCCTGCTCTGAGCGCGGCGCTCGCTGGGGTCCTGCGTGCCATTTACATATTGAATTAGTGCAACGCCTTGCCAATACGCCACAGACACATTCTCTCACACACAGACACGGGTTCATATCAGCGTCTGTGGGCTCGGAGGCAAGCACAAGCGTTACCGCTGAGTAAACGCAAATCGTTTACAAAGACCGAACACAAACGGCAGCTAGTGCTGTGAAAGGAGCAGCCACGCCAATCATCGCACACAAAAGAACAGACGTGCACATTGTGAACGCGCGTCGCATTGAAACGGCCTTAAATGATGAGTTTTCTGTGTGTATTTAACATTTCTGTCTGTCTGTCTCTCTCGCGCTGTTAATGAATTAAACGCACCGTAAACTCTCATCCGCTTTGTTTGCCAGGATGAGCTTCACTAGTATTAGTTCTTATTATTAGTGTGATTCGTTGAATCCTCCAGCACGAGCTATTGAAGTTGACTGTGTGTCGTCCTGCAGCATTTGAGTGATTCCTCAGATCGTGTCTGTTATTGAGGAGAGTGATCAGACGTGATCAGACGCAGCGCTCCGGACAAAAAAAGGAGCCATTGGCTCCTTTAAGAAACAAAACTTAGGTGCCGAATAATTTTTTACATGCCTCAAAATAAATGCATTTTATTTATTTATTTATTTTTTAACACGTTGACGTTTCAGTCATAGGTTGTTTGTCTCATTTGTCAGTATTTTAATCCATCTTGTAGATGTCCTGGGAACTAAGGTTCACTTAAAGTGGGAACTAAGCGTCTTTTCCAACTTAAAAACTACATATTGTCACAAATAATTGTTTACACAGAATCTGTGCCAATATCATGGACCATAAGCATCACTTGGCCACTGAGTGTAGTTTGGGCTCCTCCTCAATTCATCCTATAAATGTTGTCATATGACTTTCACACATCCAGTCTGTTTTTTTCATTAGTAACATGCAGTAGGAGGCGTTGAATTTTATCTTTAGCTTCTTGCATTCTTTCTAATCATGTAGATGACATGTTAAGTAGAAATAATAATATAGTAGTGAAGAGAAAGATATAACGGGTTCACTCGCTGCTTGAACTGAGGCGCTAAAGCGATCGCTCCTGCTGCATTAAAGAGTGTAAAAAAAAAAAAATGTATATATTTTTTGAATTTTGTTATGAATTTGGCAGAATTTTAAAGCTGATACTTTGATTATTTTATTAAAATGTAACAAAGCTTATTTTGATTACTGGACAACAAGTGTGCTACAAATAATATGAAGTCCAGGCATTAACAGAACACAGCATGTGGACTAAGATTTTGATAAGATGCCATATTAGTAATGATTATAAACGAGAATTGTTAATGATATTGCTGACATCCACACAGCTGACAGCTTTACCTGTTGTAGTTTGTTCAAGCTGTGCACAAAATGGACACTTCGCCTGTCTCCTTGATTTTCGATTTCTCTCATGCTGCACAACAAGAGATTGTTTGAAAGTTTTTTTTTTTTTTTTTTTTTTTCTCTGCATCAGTTTTAGCCATTTTATCACCAGATAGCAGCACATGGACACTGATGGAGGTCTTCATTGTGTTGAATCTCCTTTTAGACATAAAGCTATTAATGGGAAAAAGATACAGCTACCCTTTTTAATCAAGACATGGCCAAGTTGTGTCTACAAAGTATGGAATAGGCCACACTAGACTGACATTTACTGAAGGGTGAAGAAACACCAGCTTGTCAAGATGTAGCATCAACTTATCTGTAAAACGTGTGATTTTGGTCTGCGCAGTGTTTAATGTTATGAGACAATGATTTTTGTCAGGACAAACCTTTACAGGGGCGGTCTACGTTTTTTTTTTTTTTTTGTTTTTTTTTTATTTTTTTTGAAGGCTTGATTGTTTATAGTGTACACTGTAACTTGTTCATACTTCATTATTAAAAAATGTCATTATTTTTCACATATTTTACCTTTATTCTACAACTGCATAAAAACCCACAGCACTGTAGTGTTGACATGTTTTCATAGACATTTGTGATAGATTTAATTTCTGCGAGAGTTGTTTTGCGAGCTGAGGAATATTGATCATGAACAGTAAGAGCAGAAGTTGTTTTGTTCAGAGTCACGTGACTGCGGCTCTCGCTCTCGTGCTCGTCACACGTTCACCGCGGCTCCCGACACGACACGACCGACGCAAACCAGAGGAAGAAAGAGGTTAAAGATGAAGACAGCCGGTGAGGTGAAAGAGGAGCGTGCGGCACAAAGGAGGGTTTGTTCGGCCTCACGGCACCTTAATGCCTCGTTAGATTCATAAGCCTGATCGGCAAACGGCAGAGCAGAAAGAGTCCGTCTGCATGTGCCTGATGATCTCTCAGCCACAGTTTAAGACGAACCACATTTTCCTTTTCAGTTATGACTCTAAAACACATTAAGATGTGACTCATTTATACGTTTTTCAAAAGCAAGATCATACGAGATGTCAATGAAAAGCATTTATTGTATGTTCGATCGCTCACGGAGCTGTCGTGTCAAGATCACACGACCGTCTGACCGTTACTGGATGCTTTCAGTGTGTGAATGAATCTTAAGTTTATATAATGGCAAAAGTAACCAAACCTCATTGTTTATGTAATGCTGCATCCATGCCATTAGGTGTCGGTATAAAGTCTCTCATCACTGTTATATCAGCCAGTGAAACAAACAGGACTTTTTCTTTCAATGTGGGAGCTCCCTCGTATGTGCTGTTTGCCATGATGAGCATCATTGGTAATATTGCTGAGACGCACCAAACAAGCACACAAACAAATGAGCGAGTGACACGCTGAGTCACGAGTCTGTGCTTCTGATTCAATCTCTGAATGCAGCGGTGATCAAACACGGTGTGTGTGTGTGTGTACTTGTTTTTGCTACATTGTGGGGACCAAATGTCCCCACAAGGATAGTAAAACCTGAAATTTTTGACATTGTTAAAAAATGATTAAAAATAGTAAATGATGTTTATCTGAAAGTGTAACGATGCAAACATGTTTCCTGTGAGGGCTAGGTTTAGGGTTAGGGTTGGGTTAGGGGACAGACAATATCGTTTGGTCAGTATAAAATCTATAGAAGTCTATGGAAAGTCCCCACAATTCACAAAAACAAACGTGTGTGTGTGTGTGTGTGTGTGAGCAGCTGCGCAGTACTCAGTGATTGTTATACTCCATTTACTCCATCTGCATTCCTCCTTTGTGGATACCTGTGAGCACTGGATCACAGAGAGCATGATGGGTAAAAGACACACACACACACACTCTAGAGGTTTATGGGCATAATTGACCTCATAAGATCCTCTAACCCTCACAGAAATCCACTGGTTCAGTGTGAATGAGCTGATGCTGTGAGACGTTCACATAATGACACGAGGAGCACACGGGAGCGTCGAGTGGCTCATTTGATTCAGTTTTAATCCTAGTTTCTCTTCACACTGTCACTCCAGTGAGGCGGCAGCATTAGATGAGCACTTACTGTCAGTTTATCGCTGCTGTAATGGCAGTTGTGGAGGCGTTGAGAGCGTGCTGTACGGCCGACACATTTCTGCAAGCCTTCGCTTTTGGTGTTTGTACCTGTGTCTGATGTGTGATTAATAGTTTTGGCTGCTCTACATGTGTGACAGTGAGAAATAAGCGTGTAAATGAGTGAGTTTGTGTTGTAATGAGATTTGAACATAGCAAAAACATGCTGTTTATCACCTGTACATCACAGAAAGGAAAGTGTTTTCAGCTCTGAGACGGCAGACGCATCTGCTGCGGAGACACGACGAGACAGAAATCGGGCATTAACAAGGAGTGGTGTAGTTTTAGGTGCGATCAGGCCCTGTCAGCAACTTCCTTCAGCTTCATGAGCGTGTTTGTGGAAGATACCTGATTTAATCTGATGCTCATAGAGGCTCGTCATGAATCTCACAGCTGTTCATGCAGGAGATTGTCAGGTTGTTTCCTTCTCTTCTGCTTTGTTTGTCATTTATGTGTCCACATGTGTCTGTTTCCAGAGGTCTGGCTCTGTTTCCCTACGCTTTCTCATCTTCCTGCTGTTGAATGCTCTTGCTAAATCCTGCTGAACTCCAGGCTTCATTTTCATCAGCTGCAGTCCATACAGTCGGCTGAGATTATTCAGCGTTTTATTTCTGTCCTCTAATTCAGGCGTCCAAGAGCGAAGAGTGCCGACATACTGCACATTTAGTCCCTTTATACAGTTATATAGTTAAACAGTTTCTTGATCCAGAAAAAGAAAGTTGGATGCCGTTACAAGTCAAACGCTGTCAGTCTCCAGCTGGGCTTGAAACGCATTTAATTTTAGAGAATGTGATAAATAGTGACACCTTGAAAGCTGCATGTTAGTTGAAATCTGAGATGATAATATTTCAGCTTGCCATACATACACCATTTTATTATTCAGTTCCCCTTTATTTATTTAGCGTTACAATACAGATTGTTTCAAAGCAGCTTTACAGTAGTGGTCGACCGATATTGGTTTATAATTATAATATATAATACTTTTTGTTTAGTTTTTTGTTTAGTTTTAGTTTAGTTTTTTTTTTTTAATTTGAAGTAATTTGAAAATTAATTATAGACAAATAAATCAATAAATGTGTAAAATAAACATACTTATACTTTAGATGACAAATTCCTGATCCTGTTACAGTATTTTTCACAAATAAAGAAATATGTAAAAATATATAGACAAAAAAGAAAGTAAACACTAACCAATAGGGCATGTAATCTGGTAAATTTGTGTGCAGTGGAAATCATATTTTTTACATAGTCATTTTACATACAGTATGACGTGAATATGACAGTGGACAAATGCATAAAGAGTAGCTTAATTCGAAATCACAGCGAGTTTAAAGTTTGTCGATCGCACATCTCCAGTGAAGCTGAACTCGTTCCTTTCTGCGTCTCATTATGTGACGACATGAACTTCATCTCCAGAGCTGCTGTGAGAGTCATTTCATGTCAATTTTACTGTTTCAGTTGAGAAAATTAGCTTCGTATCATACTGTATACAAACAGAAACTTCACGCCAACCTGCAACAATAGATGAGAAAAGTGCATTTTTGTACAAGATCTGCAGCAGATTCAGAACGATGATCAAAACATAGATGGAATAGTTTCCTTTCATCAACACATCCACGATTGCACAGTCCTAAACCACTTCCTGGATCAACATGTCTTTTCAATGTTAGGCTTTTTTTTTTTTTTTTTTTTTTTTTATATGCTGCTTGATGATTGTTATTTTACATATGCCTTTGCTTACATACATGATCCTTTTTTTCTGCTGCTTCACTGTATTTTGATCCAGGTGTTCAGTACTCTTTCAGAAGATGCATAATAGTGACTCGTATGCCATATACCAGTAAAAACACAGAAAGCTGGAAAAGTCCATCAGTGGTAGTGAAAGAGTTAATGATATTTTCCTGTACTGTATGTACAGGCTGAAAAGCAATGGCGCTAGTACTGAGCCTTGTGCTTCTTCATGCTGCATTCCACTAGTCTCAACATAATTTTCTAGTCTGTTCTGTAGAATGTTGTGCTCGATAGTGTCAAATACACAGCTAAGGTCCAATAGTACGAATAGAAAGATCATTTGAGCAGGTCAGTTATAACTCTGATGACTAAAATGAGATAATTGCAGTTCTGCAGCCTGTCAGTTCTTCTGCAAACGGATGTCAGGGCTAGGGAGGAGAACGGGTGTGGCTCTGACAGGAGCCGAGGGCCGCATTTGATCTCTTTTGATCGTCACCCTCCGATCGTTGAGCGGTAAATGACTCGGCCCCTAATTATGTCTGTGTGCCGTCCCTCCTCCTCTCCGCTCAACCTGCTGTTTTCCTCTCGTCTCTTCTGTGGAGCAGATCGATTGTAGTCGTGGCCTGTAAGTTCACCCGCCTCTGGAATTCAACAGCTGTTACCGAGTTGAGCCCTGAAAGCAAACGATTTTTCCCCGTTCTTTAACCAGCACGTGCGTTGCAGATCGGGAGACGAGCTTTCCAGTCTGTAGCGAGTGGAGGGTTCGTCAGTCTGCTCTCGTTAAAGGGTCTCTGGTATTTGCCGTGTGTACGACTGAACGAGGATCTCCTAGTGATGTTTGCTACGGTGTTCTGACTGTTTGTTAGCGCGTCTCTGTGTGATCTTCTGGTCTGTAGATGTGACTCTGGTTCGTCCCTCATTCTTCCCACTGTCTGTGGGTTTTCCTGGTCTTGACCCAGCAGGTGAAAATGGTGCATCTGATCACTAGTATAGTAGCAGCACACTCTCATCAACATCACATGTCTGGAGGACGACACGCACTTCAGTATGAGAACTAGTACTAGTGGTGACTGATGTAACACTGCTAATAACCGTGGCTCTCAGGGATGCTTATAGGTGCATATTGGGGCCTGTCTTTCCAAACCCAGTGTTGTCTAATGAAGCTACATATGAAGCGTGCAGCCTCAGTCTGAGGATTGACACGATGCTGAAGTAGCAGGATGTGTAGGAGAGCGATCAGACGGCAGGGATGGCCAGGACTCGCTGTGAATGACATGCTGAGCACAGCTGACTGATTTGACAGGCGCCGGACAGCTCAGGTGTGCGTCGAGACGTCTGATATATGATGCAAACTGTCCGTGGAGAAGACCTGCTGTGGGTCTGTACTCAGAAACAGAGGAAGCGAGAAGGAAAAGTGAGTGCTCATTGCTTGTCAATCACCAGAGCACCACCACAACAACTTGATCTTCCTGCTTTGCTCGTCTCACTCGGACGCAGGCCGTCTCCAGCTTCTTTCAGCTATCAGGTGTGTTTCCCTGGAGGGCTTTCAGGGCTGTTGTTTAGGGATGTGAGGTGCTGTCTGAGAGGATCTGCAGTGCAGGTGTGTGTTTTGATTGTGCAGTAGGTGTCAAGCCTTTAGCTTGAGTGAGCCGAGCCAGCAGATCGTCTTCTGTGAGTCTCAGCACTGTGGAGATTTTCCACAGAGTCTTCACTGAGGATCTGCTGACCCTGATCAGTCAGTGTAGACACTGTAGCACTTTTTGTATCAAAAATGATCAGTATTAGGTCTCACACACACACACAGTCACTCCCTCCATAATTCAGACAGCATTGTAGCAGTCATCCACATGACTTGTAGTGTTACGAGTGTTTTTCAAATGAAGTTGTTATTCACCGATGATCAAATCGTTCGTTCAGCTGGATACATTGGATAAAATTGCACTGCAAGTCAGTCATTGCATTCAGTCTCAGGACGTGACAGAACCAGTTCTGATTGATTTCCAACATTCTCATGGGACACAGACCAGCCTGACCTAGTTTCCGTGCTCTGGTGAACGGTGAACACTAATGGAAATGAACTCCATGTACAGTCTCTGTGATTTGTAAGCTAATGGTGTCACCATACGTGGTGTTACCTCTGACATTGTTCAACCTGGAGACCGTTTTTTTTTTTCTCTCTCCAGAGTGTCCCTTATTCACGTGAGCAACACAGCTGCCATCTTGTTTAATTTTGCACAGCTTAAGCATTGTTTTATTCAACTGTTGCGCCACTTTGGTCTTCTGTACAGCTCTTTGTCTTCATGAAAACAGTGTGACACAAGGAGAGCAGCAGTTTGCCTGTGTTAGTTTTCCATTTAGAAGTGATTTCGTATGAGTTATGTTTTGCAGACTGGCGTTGAGCCATGAGTGTGCATGCCCTGTTTTTCTTTCCTGAGACCGTCTGTCAGTCAGTCAGTCCCTCCAGACACTGTTATTGGTTTGTGAAGTCATTCTCCTTCATCTCCCGTGACACATCTGACGTCACATGCCAGTTTTATCCTCTTGTACCTCTTGTTCTCTGACCAGGTCATTGGTAAGGATGTGTACTTTTTTTCTGGGCCAAACCTTAATCATCTGTAATTTTTATTTGGCTCGCTAGGCTTGACTCTGTGTAAACAGTGCATTTATTTCCAGCCTCCAAACCGAATGTGACTGAAATCCTTGGCCTGGTTTTGGAATGATCTGGACTTGCCATTAAATGTGGTTGGTTCGCTTCGCTCGCTATTCAGGTTACCTTGAGAAACTGATTCGCACACAGTCGTGATGCAAATGCGTCCAAAACAAGTAATGGTGAATTGCTTTTTTTAAAAAAATGAAAATAAAATCTCTAATTGCATCTTTTCACAAATGTATCATTTTCACATGTGTTGTCGAACGGCCAAACTCCGTTTAACGAGTCGTTTCTCTGTGAGGTTGAGGGATCGGAGCTGGGATGGTTAGCTTGGCTCTGTTCGTCCCTGTTGCTAGATGCTAGTTCAGGATTATGGATCTGTGCATGTTCTTGTGATGTCAGCATCCAATCAGATTGTGTGTTTCCTGCACCTTTTGCACAACATGTCATTAAGACGAGTGGGAATGTGCCGACAGATTCTGCAGGTCCTGTGGCTTGCGACAGTGCCTTGCTTATTTGGACGTGTAAACCTTTTATTTGACATGTTAAATGTTGTTTAGTTCTAAACACTGTCCTATAAACTGGGCCAAGTGGCTGTGTGAAAGATTTTGATAAACCTTTTAGACCAGAAATCTAAGATTTTTTTTTTTGTTTAATACTCTTTGGACCTCATTCAATCAGAAATGAGCAAGGCTGATTTAAAACTGATCTCTGGTTTTGGACGTGCAGTATGTCAAGAGTTTGGCTCTGTTTAGCATGTTTTTAAGGCCTGTCAAATAGAGCCTAATGGCCATTTATATTGTTTTCACACTTCTGCCACCTTTCTGAGTCACTAGTGTTCTCAGTTCTCCAGATTTTGAAACTCTAAAAAACATTTTTGGTAAACAGAAAGATAAACACAATCCCACGGGCCGTAGGATTATCTGTTGAACAGCGCTGGCGTTTCATCTGAGGTTTTCGTGTCTTTGAGTGCCTTATTCCTTTGGAGACTGAACAACTGACTATTATTGGCTTCTCAAGGTCGCTCTTTCATTCGCCTACTGTTCCACAGGCACGGCGTCGAGGAGATCGGCGAGTGCCACCGAGGATAAAAGACGGATAAATCACTCATTCTTCTCTTGTATTGGCTTGTCTGGCTGGATGCTCTTTCTCTAATGCTTCACCCCAGCATCAGAGGCTCCGGGTCCAGCAAAGCGAGATGGGCGAAGGGCCCGTGACAGTCCACACAGCTCCTGTGATCATGGGAGAGCATGTGATGAAGTTCTTCTCTTAGGGTGGTTCTTTGTCAACCACTGCCTGGCCATAATCAAGACAACAATGCATCTAACAGTTGTGTCTCTCCCAGGAGCTGTATTGGATTTATTCCCAGGCTGTTTGTAGGTGAATCTACTAGGCAAACAGTGTCTGTTGTGCACATGACTTGGTCACCTGTGACTCAGGGACGTCATCTCAACCGTTTAGCTGAACTGTCACCGTTGAACACATTCAGCTCACAATAATTTCAACGGTAGGAAAGTTCAACAAATAAAACACTCCCTCGTTTCTTTTTCTCCAGGAGCCGTCAATTGTCTTTCCACCAGGAGACACAAAGCAGAGTCTCAGTACAGGAAGCAGTCTAGGCTGTGAGAGCGAGGATGGGTTGGCGTGTGTGTGTTTGGACTCGTACGGGAGGCGTAGGAGCGTCCTATGAAGCGAGTGGCACACGGGTGGAGGAAGGAGGCCTGTCCGTCTAACGCAGATGTTTGTGCTGAGTTTTTTTTGTTTTTTTTTTTTTTTTGCTGGTGTTCCCTCTCTCAGCATGGATTGATGATCTGACAAATGGCATTGAGGGTTAATCGTGGTTTACCTGCAGATGTGTCAGAGCTGCCGGCTAGATGCCTTTTTGTTTGCTTCAGGCTGCTGTTTCTTTTCGTCTCTCTTTTTTCCCTTTGTGCGTGCTGAGTCTCGGTTCTCCTCGCAGCCGTCACGCTGCCGTTTAGATCCAGTTGGCGTGCTCTCGTTCCCCGCGGGCCTAATCTTGACTGTTTACTTTCGGGGTGGGATTGGGACTCCCTTTGTAACTGGAGTCTCTCTGAAAGCCGGGCTCGGTCAGACTCGAGCATCTCGGGCCAGGGTCGGGCTGGAGTTAGGGCGTTCTACGGGAGGAAAACGCTTAACGAGAGACTTTGTGCATTGTGTTCATATTCTGCTGTTCTGTGACCACAGATTTGCAGGTCTCGTCTTTTTCTCCTGCAGATGAATCGCAGGACCCTGTACGTTATTTAAATTAGTTTTAATCGTTTAACCAGCACAGCGCCTTGTCTCCGTTGGCAACACGCACCATTTGTGTGGATTGTAAGTGACGTCGCAGGTAGCAGAGAGTGCAAGTGGCGATTGCGAGTGATGTTGTAGTTTAGTTTCTATTTTCTTGTCTTCACCACCTGGCTACAGTTGTAAAATGTTGAGATATTCAATTTAAAACAAAAAAATAAATAAAATAAAATAAAAAATAAAAAAGACTGTAAGTGACGTCACTTGTGGAAGTGCAGGCGTCTGAGAGTGCAGGTCTGAAAATGCAAGTTCACGTCTGCAATCAGACACTATAAGAAATGTATTTATCATACAGTGATGTAACTATTGTATTCACTTAT
The DNA here is from genome assembly GCF_022985175.1 of Labeo rohita. NCBI lineage: Eukaryota > Metazoa > Chordata > Actinopteri > Cypriniformes > Cyprinidae > Labeo > Labeo rohita. Next base: position 39,295,360 of record NC_066884.1, on the reverse strand, counting down.
GGTACCGGGAGTGTTTTTTGAAGTGTATAAACTCACGCTAGGCTAGACGAGGCTAGTCAGTGATGATGTTCTTTGATAATGTAAATGTTCTTTGTTCGTAGTTTCTGTAACTGCTTTTTGCATAACTACGGAAATCTAAGCATTAGTAACGTACAACGTTTCTATTAAATTATCACATTAAACACAAATTAAGTCATATTGAAAACATTAGGCTGCTTTTAGCCTTATGCTGGTGTTGGTTCATTTGCCTGCAATAAAACCAAGTAAATAATGAAATAAATTAGCACAATAATATTGTGTATCGGCGATCTTGCAGGCTGACGATATGAAAATTGAGCATATCGCCCAACACTAGTCTACATTATAAGAAAGATTTAAAGAAGCAAAAGATAAAATTCAACGCCTATTGCATTTTAGTAATGAAGAAAAACAGACTGGATGTGTTGAAGTCATATGACAACATTTGTAGGATGAATTGAGGAGGAGCCCAAACTACACTCAGTGGCCAAGTGATGCTTATGGTCCATGATATTGGCACAGATTCTGTGTAATAAACAAATATTTGTGACTGTATATAGTTTAAGTTGGAAAAGATTAGTTTAGTTCCCACTTTAAGTGAACCTTAGTTCCCAGGACATCAACATGGTTTACTGGATTAAAACGCTGATAAATTCAAGAAAACATGAGACGTAAACATGAGACGTAAACGCATGACAGTATGACTGAAATTAAAAAAAAAAAAAAAAATAAAAAATAAATAAAACATTTATTTTGTGGCACCTAAAAAAATAATTTGGCGCCTAAGTTTGTGGCTCCTTACTCAAATTTTTTTTTTTTTTTTTTTTTTTTTTTTTTGTCTGGAGCGCTGAAAGTGCCATTCACACGTTAGAACCATTGTATGTGGATGGGACTGGACCCACCCGCTTTTGAAGACCAATGATATTGGACTCACCCACTTTTACCTCTAATTCAGCAAATACGTGAGGAATGTCCTAGTAAGTTAAACTTCATTTAGCTACAGCCATGAATTCCACGCTGCTGCTTTCTCAAATCCATTCCACTTGGCTCATATAAATGAACTCCGTTCCGTTTTTTCAATAGTTACTCGCGCCTGCTGCGTGGCCACGACACAGCAAAGTAAACAAAGCATCTGAGCTAACCTAACCCTACCTGATACTTTATTTCAACTTTCGATTGTTTCCTTTTTCATCTTCATTGAAAACAAATGCCTTTCCGTTGTGATATGAGATGTTAAAAGGGAGTAGAACGGACGGGAAAAGGCGGACGGGAACTCGGGTTTCTCGCGTCAAAAACCATATGCTACGTGCATTATCACTGGAAGTGTCATTTAACCACTGTCTTTTGTAATGTTGCTACACTAGCGGGCAGAGGTAATGTAGCCCCTGCCAACAAGGCGGCCTGTTTGCACATTACAGGCAGCAGACTACAGTAAATGGCATATACTCCAGTAATTATTTTCTGGGGAAGGACCCACCCACGTTTATTTTGCTTCTGACGCCCATGCGTTCATATCAACTTTTGTGGCTCAGGTTGATGTGAAAGGCATTAATCAAGCTCCTGTTTGAGCAAGTGATATGATTTCTTTTTTTTGACCAAACATCTTTTGACCAAAGCCAAGCGTGATCATTGTAGTGCAGTCATAAGCTACTGTGAGCAATTTTATTTTAATTGAAATCCATGTCCTGTCAGATCACACGTCTGTGGGCTCCTTCACGTGTTAACGTCATGTTAATGAGCACTCGCTTGAGTTATTGTGTTTGTTCCGCTCGTACAATGTGAGAGGAAATGCAAACACTGCAGCCTTTATTTGGTTCCCCTGATTTATTGAACAGTATCCCATTAATAACGGCTGAAAGAAGCGAAAGAACGCTTCAATATAACATGAAATAATGTGATACCATTTTCTTTTGCTGAACAGCTGCTTCATATTAAAATGACATTTTAGCTCCTTTCATAATTGAATCATTAAAATAGGACTAAGTGCTGAAGCTGCAGTTTTCCTTTCAGTGTGCGTTTAACTAACTGCGGCTCTGTTAATGCGTCGCATGCGTCCTCGTTATTTGACTGCAGTTCATTTAAGGGCCTGTGAATGTCTTTAATTACAGGCGGCGCTCCCGCTGCACACGTGGTCGCCAGACTCCGGCCGAACGAGTGTGTGAAGTTTGAAACGCGTTCCGAATGCCGTGACCAAAACCCGCTCCTAATTGGACTGGCAATTGGAGCGCGTCCCCCTCCGCCGATCCCGGCCTGCCCCGTGCGAGTTAACGTGCGCCGTAATGAAGTGTAAATGCGTTTCATAGAAGGCGGTTTGATCTCCTCCGGTCCACTTACATTCATACATAGTGGAGCCATTAGAGGCAGAAATCTGCAGGGATTTATTTTCTCTCTCATTATGATGCTTTATAGGACGCAGTGAAACATTTACACACATGCAGCAGCTGCTCCACAGAAGATGGTCCGTCCTCCGCTGCGGTAGCTGAACTGGTTCAGATGTTTGAGTTGTTGAAGGACACGTTCATGGACTCGACCGTCTGGCCTCTAGCACGTCCTAAATCGGTGCAGATGCTTAATGTGAGCAATAATGTGCGAGCGGTTGGCTTACGTTGTGAGTTTAGCTCGAGACTGAAGGGTGTCGTATCGCTCTTTAATAAAGTCCTAGAGCCGCCGTGGTGATTGAGAGTCCTGCCGCAGTGTTAGAAGAGCCGGCGCTGTGGAATGTGAGCGTGTGTGTTAACTGGAGCATGATGTGAGCTCATGAAGTACAGTTTATGACCCTGTTGTTCTCAGATTGTGTTTATTATAAAAACTTGTTTTCAAAACTTAGAGGTTTTGGTCTTTTCTTTTTTTAAATAGACACGAGCTGTAATTGCATGCCATGAAATGAGCTGCCTCAGGGAGTCAACAGATATCCAGGACCTTAAATGACCTTAATGACTTGATTCAGTAAATCAGATTGATTGGCGTCATCCTTCACTAGTACATCTAGTGGTCATCAGGTAAACTACGGTAAGTGTTTGGTCTCTGGTGTAGTGCAGTGACCGGCTGTTAGTAGATCACCACTGGATCTCTGGACTGACCGATCCGAGGACAAATTGCACAGTGCAGACGTTTTGCAGTTGTTTTTCACTCATGCATTGCATATGAAGGAAATGCTTCACTGCTGCCGTGTTGTAGAAACAACAAAGGTGTGTTTTGCTTCCATATATCAGATTTCATTATCATCTTGAGTATCAAACCCAGCCGCTGGTGAAGGAGACATCGGTTTGACTGCCGTTATGTTAGTGACATTAGCAGCTCTGTGAATCAAGCGCACGGTCGGTCGGTGTCGGCGTCACAGTGAGCACTTCCTGCTGAAATGCGACTGTCCTGCACTGTGCTCGTACACAACAACGCTGACGTGTGACGCCGGCACTTCGCGCTCTGACAGAAACAGCTTTTCAGGGGTAAAGTTAGGACATAGACACTGCGGTTCACATTCCCTTTTCGTTTGTCACCGCAAGAGCTTATTTACAGCACATACGCACCATCACTTTCTTACTCGAGTCACGTTTAGACAGGAAGTGCCGTTGCCCAGATCTCACACACCTGCTGTTGTGTTGATGGTGGACTCTGAACGCACGGCAGCATTAGAGATCGGCGCTGTTCTTCTGACTCCGGTCCAGACGTGACAGTAGTTATCGCTCCGGCCGGCTGCGTGTCTGTTTACTTCCTGAGAGTCGTGTCTAGAAGGCAAAAGGCGTTATTCTCCAGTCACCGCTCCGTTTCTGATCTCATCCTCCTCCTGCCCCGTGGTGAAGCGTCCCTCTGCTTCAATCCTCTGAGGATCTTCAGCTTCACTCGGCGGTCCGCTTCATCCGGCCGATCGTCTCTCTCTTTAGCTCCGTCTTCTGCTCGCATGCTGCTCTGAGGCGAACGTCTGCAGCATTTTCATGTGATCCGCAGTTGAGTTGTGGGAATTGTTGGTATGATGGAGTTTCTCCCGTTCAGCCGGGTGTTTCTCACAGCTGGCGCCGTGCACAGGGACTCATTATGAGTCTGACGCTCTCGGGCTCTCGTTCGGGACGGGGCGCTCGTGAAGATCCGGCAGGATTGCTCAGAGGCGGGGAAGCCTCCGGATGCTTGGAGGAGGAAGAGGATGCGTGTAAAGAGGCTCAGGTGGCCCGTATCTGCATCTCATTTGTACCTCAGCGGGTGTTCAAAGGCCTTTACAAGGTCAGGTTAATGCCGTCTTTAAAAAAACAGGAGTGTTTTTGCGGAGAGAAGCGATGGGTGGGGAAAACCTCCTCCCTGACTCAATTAAAAACGAATGAAGGTGACGAGGGTATATTTCACCGAATCCAAACGAGGCCTTAATGTGAAGTAGCTCGAAGCGTTTAGGGAGAGACGCGGCCCGTGCGTGTCCGTGGACCGAATCGGAATTGGAAATGTTCTCCAGTTAATGAAGGGGAAGCAGGAATCAGACTTCTCTGGAGTCACTTAAGCCTGCCGGTGGATTCATCTCATTCCCATCTGTTTGTGAGCGTCCTGCGTGTTTCACGGCCTGCAGGGGGCGACGCATGTTAAACTCCCACACCAATAAACGCCACCACATGAGGCTTTGAGTTTGACTGTGAGGTCTTCTGCCTCGGACGCGAGTCTGTCCGTACTTGTGTTTTTTGAACGGGTTTCCAGTTCGTGGAAAATATGACATGGGTAATTTGGTCAAACATTTCCAGATTACGTGGCTACTTCCCAAATTAATGCATGCATGGGCATTAAATATGTATTTTTCTTCTCAATATTAACAAAGTGTCTGAAATAAAAATATAGAAATATATTAGAAATTTTGCAACTGAAAACTACTGCATGCGACTACGAGAAATATTTCGGAGCATCAGTGTGACTGACCCCATCAGCATATGTGTGTTTGCGCCGAGGGGAGATTCAAAGGTTTCGGTGTGTTTTTAAAACATTCAGTAATGTATCACAGACAGGTCTCACCAATCCTTTGAGTAGAGAGAGTGTAAATAAGAGATTGATTGTGCAGTGTAGAGAGCTTCATTCATTTTAATGGAATTTTGTGAGATCGCCATGAAGATGAGTGACCGCTTTAAAGGAGTTTGAATAAGATATTGATTGATTTAATACAACAGTTAAATAATCGAGAAGTTAGTATTAAGTGACTTGCCGCTGCACATCTCCATTCACACACAGCGCTGTTTCATTTATGAATGAACGTGTGTTTTGAAACGAATCTAGTGAGTCAATGAATCAATTTCCCATTCATAAAGAGTCACTTGATTTATTCCTGGATGAATCAGCCGTTTGAACGAGTCAAATGATTTAGTAATTAAATCAGCGACTTACCACCTACTGGCAGTTTTAGTTTCATTGTTAAATTTCTTTTCAGTTTAAATCATTTAATATCTCTGTATTCAAAACATTAACCCCAACATGAATTTGATTGCACTCATGCCCCTCTGAGCCTCATTAAACACATGAAAATTCATGAAATGCCACTTTTGTGTTCTTCTGTTCCACCTCCGTACAGATTAATTTTGTTAATACTGGTTTCATTTGATTGGTAACTTATTCTTATTCTACTTATTCTTATTCTGCTGTTTTAATTAGACATTTTAAAAAAAGCTTATAAAATATAATTTTTAAAAAATGACACAAAAGATGACATACTTTTAAAAAAAAAAAAAAAAAAAAAAAAAACTATTATAAAAATGCGATTACAAAGGTAAAAACAAAAATCACTTTAAGGAGTCAAATATCAACTCGTAATGGGAAGGCTCATTTTTGATCAGATTTTTTGATTGATTAGAAGGAGCTCCTAGAATTTGGCTAAATGCGTCAATACATCCTGAACGGATACAATACAAGAAAAGTAAGCATAGCGCCTTGCTTATTAATCCGATTTCCTTTCATCAGTTTCTTCTTGCATTAAATGCGTAGAGGTGAGAGGTGAGATGACTGAAGCGGCCGTGTGATGAGTGTAATGATGCTCCGTTCAGGACGATACAGGATCCTCCGCTCCACCTGCTCATCCTGTCCGGGTGTATGTGATAATGACCGTCTCGTTCGTCTCTTAATTTCCTCTGATGTGTTTAACCTCTCTGACACTGGAATTTATCGAAACAACAGCTCTCTTGTTTTTTCTTTTCCGCTTTGAGATCTTGGCAGCCCCTCCTTCACCAAATCTGCTGCTGGGGACGGTGGCCATTGAATTATCGGGCTAATATGTGCTCTCACTCGTGCCCGAGAGCAGAATTGACTTTGGCTGACCTCTGACCTCCATCTGCTCCTTTAGTAATTCGCAGCGTTACTGCCGTCCCGTCGAGAGCCGCGGCTTTCGGGAAAACCCGCGCGCTCGGGTGCGTCGGCGATACGAGACGATCTCTCTTCCGTATGATCGTGTGCAAATATTGCATTAAAACATTGTTTCTGAATTTTCCACCATAAAATGACTTTGCATTGTCGATGTGTCTCGTGTTGTATTAGAGAGGATGAGTGTAAATCCAGCTGGGATGTTCGTGGAATAATTGCTTTAGAGCCGCTGTCTGGTGATAGTCTGCTTTCACAACAGTAGCACTTGAATATTTAATGGAAGGAGTCATCAGAGACGGGTGAACGCAGGGACGTGCTGCAAATCAAAAGCGGAGGGAGTGTTTTCATCCTGCAGGAAAAATAAGCGTCACTCCTAACAAGTGTGCCTTCTTGAATCCGTCTTTATTAAAATCATCTCGTTGTTCCTCGCTCTCCCTCTCGCCTCTTTTCTTTCTGCTTTTTTAATGTAATGAACCTTGCCTTGAACCGTCTTTTTAATTGCCTGTCCCCACATTTGCTGGGAAAAATGCAGTTTTTCATTCCTTGAATTAATTTCAGGGAGAGCGACTGAATAGCAATTTAATTAGGCAGTCGGCATTGTGCGGCCTTTCTGGCGTTTTTTCCAGAAGAATGCTGTTTAGAATAAATAATGATGCTCAAAATGAGAGGCTTTTAAAGCGCTTCAATACAGGAGCTTGCGACGATAAGCCACGCCGCATTATGCCAAAATAGCAGCCGGGGAAATTAAGTTGGAAAATGGCTCTTATTTTTGCCATTAATGATCCTGTAGTTTCTCTCCGTGGGGCCCGTGTGTCCAGGCTGCTCTCGGCCCTTTTGTGTTTTCTGCTTTATTCATTTATTCTTCGTAAAACATTTTCTGCCTTATCTCCTTTACTTTTGTTTTCCTCAAAACATCACCTCTGTCGAGGCACAAGTTCCTGCAAACAGGCCTGTTTTTGCCTTTGTGCCACACAATACCAGGCTGATGAAGCGTTTTCCTGTTTTTTTCAGTCGAGACTCTCCTATTTTTTGCCAAGAAGCGAAGCCAGAAGATTGAAGGCCGATAGAGGTGTCTGTGTGTGTGTGTGTGTTTAGATTTCTTTCCCAGCAGGCATTGGCTGGATCCCCCAGTGCTGATTCTCATGTCTGAAGCGTCAACCTTCCCTCATCCAGATGAGCTCAGAGCCGGAGCGCGTGAACGCGACTCGTGTTTATTGATATCAGTGATTGTAGAGTTTTTATGATCCGAGCTGATTATTCTTCATAATATCTGAGATGACCAAGTGCCTTTAAGATCAGATCTGATCGCAGCATTTCTGTCTGGCGTGTGTGTAGCTGCGGGTATTTTGCGTAAACGTCGTAAGAGTTGTCAGCTCTTCATAATTTTGAGTGCAGTGTTTTCTGTTTTCTACCAGTATTGGTACTAGATCCTTATGAATGTGATTTGGACAGGCTGGTTTGTAGATCAGTCTTTTTGTGATGGTCTCTCCTGTACAGTCCAGATCATCAATCACAGCTGATGACACGCGCTCTGCGCTTTCTCCACAGACGCGCCCCTGCTGCCAGACGAGCCTGAATTCAGTCAGCCAAACGCAAACACAGAGTATGAGCTCTCTCTCTCTCTCTCTCTCTCTCTTTCTCTCTCTCTCTCTCTCTCTCTCTCTCTCTCTCTCTCTCTCTCTCTCTCTCTCTCTCTCTCTCTCTCTCTCTCTCTCTCTCTCTCTCTCTCTCTCTCTCTCTCTCTCTCTCTCTCTCTCTCTCTCTCTCTCTCTCTCTCTCTCTCTCTCTCTCTCTTTCTCTCTCTCTCTCTCTCTCTTTCTCTCTCTCTCTCTCTCTCTCTCTCTCTCTCTCTCTCTCTCTCTCTCTCTCTCTCTCTCTCTCTCTCTCTCTCTCTCTCTCTCTCTCTCTCTCTCTCTCTCTCTCTCTCTCTCTCTCTCTCTCTCTCTCTCTCTCTCTCTCTCTCTCTCTCTCTCTCTCTCTCTCTCTCTCTCTCTCTTCTCTCTCTCTCTCTCTCTCTCTCTCTCTCTCTCTCTCTCTCTCTCTCTCTCTCTCTCTCTCTCTCTCTCTCTCTCTCTCTCTCTCTCTCTCTCTCCCTCACTCACACACACACAGTGTCCGCTCCGGCAGCTCTGCTGTCACTGAAGCAGATGAGACGCGCTGTTGTGGAGCTCTGAACTGTAGTGATGTGTGATAAAGTGCAGCGATGCTGATGCAGGAGATTCTGTTTATAGTTTATTACAGCCGTTGTTTAAATGTTCATATTTAAACAATGAATCAGAGAAGAAGCGATGTAATTATAACATGATAAAGTTTATAGAAAAAGTGCCTTATGTGCAAGTATCTGCCTAAATATTTGTTTTACCTGAGTGTTGATTATATCATAAAGTAAATGGCAATTGAATTTGGACTCTGTTGTACATTTGATCCTTGTTGAATCTTAATATTGCAGTGTTGTACCAACTGACAGAGTTCTCTGCAGAGTTTACAGCATTAGTTGAGAGGCTGTTTTCATTTTTTTTTTTTTTAAATCTGATATGGACAAAAGTATCCTCTTAATTTCTGAGTTGAGGCGTTTCAATCACACCCGTCGCCACTGGTGTATAAAATCAAGCGCTAGCCATGCAGTCCGCATTTACAAACATTTGTGAAAAACATGAGTGGGTCTGAAAAGCTCAGTGAATTCAAGCGTGGACTGTGATAGGATGAAAGCTTTACAACAAGTGGTCTGCAGTGGAAGATCCAGAAAAGTCACAGAGAGGGTTTCCGAGTGCTGTAGAAGTCAATAGCGCTCACTGAATTCTCTGTGTTTTACACCGCTCCATCCCGAGCAAAGCTGTGTGCCGGATATAGCGAGTAAAGCATGCTGACTCTGGACTCTGGAAACCTGCTCTGTGGAGAGATGAATCGAGCTTCTCTGTTTGGCGGAGTCTGGATTCAGTCGTTTTGGTCAATACTATGCTTCCAACTTTGTGGGATCAGTTTGTGGAAAGCCCTTTTCTCTTCCAGCATGAAGGAGCCCCACTGCACAGAGCAAGCTCCATAAAGACACGGTTAGATGAGTTTGGTTTGGAAGAACACAGACGCCTGACCTCAGACCCGACAGACACCTTTGGGATGATCTGGAGCGGAGATTGACATCTGCTCGTCCAACATCACAAATACTCTACAGGATGAATGAGCAAATATTCCACAGAAACACTCCAAAATCTTGGAAGACCTTCCCAGAAGAGTGGAAAATCTTATAGCTGCAAAGGGGCACCATCTCCATATTAATATCTGTTTATTGTATCGTCCCTGTTGGTGTAATGGTCAGGTGTACCAGTACTACGTCCATATAGTGTATATCCAAAGGAGTCCATGTTGAATCAAATTGAAACCAGAATCAAAGAAAATCAAGAGCCTGTGAATCTGTGAAATCTGTCAATGCGCAGTCATACTGTATAATACATGAAGACTAAAGTTCAGTCAATTGATCATTAAGAGTCATTAGACACACATAACGACTGCAGTATTAAATGTCAAACTGCTGCTTTTCTGATGTCTGGAAAAGAACAGAAACGACACATAAACTTGCCATTTGTGTGTCGTCAGGTATGATGTGAATAAGCGTACTGCTTCGTATGTATTGTGGCACATGTAGTAACACATGCTGCTGTTTTCTAGGATTCTTGAGTTATTTGAAGCTATACTCAACTGGTGATGGGTAACGGATAGAATAAACCTGATAAAAATCGAAACCATGGCTAATAGTTTGATGAATTGTAAAAATGCGTGCAAACTATATTTTGGAACGGTAAACGATCATTTTACTGACGATTCATCACCTCCAAACTAAATGCATGCAGATCTCTCAAACAAATGTGCCTACAGTGCTCTCTGAATATTAAGATTTCCTTCCTCTGTTTGGACATTCAAACTTCTCCAGTTGCATTATGGAGCTTTAACTCTAGTAATTCAGTAAATGCGCATTCGTTGAGTAGTTTAAGTCGTCTTGATGGAGATTAATGTCCGTCAGGCACTTCTGTCACTCTTCAACGAAGAAGTTTGCCTTGGTAAATGTTTGAGGTGATTCACCATCTGAAATCCTCACTGAAGTTACTGTGAATCTGAATACGGGGCTCTGCTTTTCTGTGACATTGGCGGCTGTCAGCGGGTGACATTTGCTTTTATAAGGATTAAGGCTCTTGTAGATTTTGTAGGGGAATTAATGCAGTCATGTGTGACTACTGTGCAGTTGAGGTGATAAAATTTATACGACACACTTTTATTATACATATGTCAGCGTTAACCTCCACCAAACGTTGGTCCACGAAGAGCCTGTTAGCTCTTTTGTGAACTACATTTATATCACCTTTGTCCAGTAACGAGGTCATTTCTTCGAACGAACCTTTTACATGCATTTTAGTGGCAGTGTCGCGAATGTGGCTAAATTATGAGAAAGAGAGTCAAGGCACCTCAGTGTTGGTGGACAACTTTTTTGCCTATGACTGTGGATATGCTGCCAGTAGAAGCAGTCAGTCGTGTATGAACACAGCGTTTGACCTGAAGTCATATGGAAGAGCTCAGACATTTATGAATTTGCTCGGTGGAGTCGAGACAGTTGTATTAGCAGACGTCTTATTATGCATCGTTACTCTGATGGGGAAGGGTTTGCTGGTGTAAGAGCTGGGATCGCTGTGATGGGGGCGGCCTAAACCTCGCTCAGGACATCAGAGCATGCGGTTTGCTACAACATCATGAAGAATTAGATCCAACGTAGTCTGTTTTATTTCCGCTCCCGAGAGAACGTTGTTCAGCCCGGCGAACGTACAGAGTGAGCTTCTTTACGTGGCCCGCGTTTCACTGAGTGAAACGAGAAGCCTTTCTGAAATGTTGTTTGAATGGCACAAGAACTCTGATCAATTGTTTCAGATAAACCCTGCCAATTCGGCCGAGATTCATCTGTCTCGTGGATTGACGCGGCACCGTAAATCTCCCCGTCTAAAGGATTTGGTGAGCGAAGGAGAAAATGAACCGCTAAGTGATGGAAGGCAGCGGCAGAGATTTGATTTCTGCTGGCGAGAGTCACTCGGCGTGTCGACAGGACGACGAGCGGGGTCTGACCGACAGTCCGCAGTCAGAAACCATTAGTACGTGAGGGGAATCGCCTCTCTTCAAACACAGGAGTAAAGCTATATGATCCCCGCCGCCAAGAAACGGTCCTCCAGGAAAAAGTGCAAACTTTTCTCCTTTTCAATAGTTTCCTTCCCCTTTTTGATCTGCTCAGAGATATGATCCTTTGAGATGTGAGCTGGTTTGCTTCTGAAGCTCCTGCCATCTCACCCACACGAGTCTTCAACGGGTTCATCTTTTCCTTCAGACGTGGAGATGAAGATGGTGTCTGCGCTTTCATCTAATCTCCGGTCCTCTTGTCGTGGAAGCTCTTCTTGAGGCGACTTATTGTGGCCTCGCAGCCATGAAGGCTCAAAGCCTGAGATTTGTCATGCTCCCGAGGCAGCTGTGCCTGTCCGCTTGATGTTTTACAGGGCGGCCCGGTGCTCAGCCTTTCCTTATTACGGTGGTCGAAGCTGTTGTTCGTGAGAGGACTTGGATTTTTGACAAGCCTCTGGATTATCGGGTGCCTCTGCTATCCTGCCGCATCTTTCGCGGGAACTTCACGCGAGGCCAGGGACGCCCAGAAGACATGATTGCCAGAAGGTGGATTTATACTTGAATGGAAGTCAAAATTCTAAATTGTGTGGGCTGATGGGAAAGTGCGGAATCATCTTGAAAATGGTTGACTTTGTCTTTTTGAAATTAAGTCAGGATTAAAATCCAGCATCTACTTATCGTTTGCACGAGATTCATAGCGGCCGTCTGAATGTTCGTCTCCTGTGCAGTTGGATGTATTATGAGTGCAAGTCCATAGGAAGAGTTCAGGCTTTTTAATTTAGATTAGCGTTAGATTATTTTAAAATGTCAATAATAGTTTATTAATGTGATTACTTTCAAATCATCCTGCGGCCCCCTTGGAATTTTGCTGAGGGCCCATAGTGGGCCCCGGCCCCTGATTGAGAACTGCTGCTTTAAACCATGACTTGTTTTTCTCCAGTCCAGGAATCATTAGTAGTGTGTTAATCCAGATGAACGACCGTGCGAGTTAGTGTTGTGTGATAAACTGCAGCTACGCCGGTGTCACGCCACCCAAATATCAGCAGTGCCTTGTTTTTGTGTTTTCCTCTCAGTAGGATCAACGTTTTTCTGATTACACACATTCAGGAAGACAGAGATGGCAATCACACACACATACAACAGCAATCATCCTGCTGTTGACAGCGAACCGTTTCCGCCAGGGCGAACCTGGACAAGATTGCGATCTGTTTATGACTGCTAATGCTGCAAGCCTTCCAGTTTGTGCTTGTCGGTGGCAGTTTTGTGTCTAAGACCGTCTTTGCCACGCGGTGATGGTTCGTTAGCGTGTTTCGGTACTCAATCCTCTTTAAGGGAACGATGTGATCTGAGCATCTCACGCTTGAGTGTTTGGACAGCTTGATCCGTGACTCATCGTCTGAACGTGTGAACCTGCCGGTCCGGCGGCATCTGCTCCCGTACCGTACAAACGGCCCCAAACACACCACAGTCTGAGTCAGGGACACACAGTCAGACCTTACTGTTCTGGGAGAAACTGAACAGTTTGGCACGTTACTTGAGGACCGTTGCACCACCTGAATATTTCATGTGGGTGCTTGTGTTTTATCAGAGATTAATTTGAAAGAACTGTTTTTGAGCTCCTGATAGTCTTGCATAATTCATTTGCATTACAGATTGGTACAGAATATGAACCTGCTGTCGTCTGAGGAACACAGTCTCTATTCACACAGAGTCTCTCTTCTGCTCACTCATCTCACACACACACACACACACACACACACACACATGTGTGTGTGTTTGTTTTTGTGAATTGTGGGGACTTTCCATAGACTTCTATAGATTTTATACTGACTAAACGATATTGTCTGTCCCCTAACCCAACCCTAACCCTAAACCTAGCCCTCACAGAAAACATGTTTGCATCGTTACACTTTCAGATAAACATCATTTGCTGTTTTTAATAATTTTTTAACATTGTCAGAAATTTCAGGTTTTACTATCCTTGTGGGGACATTTGGTCCTCACAATGTAGCAAACACACACACACACACACACACACACACACGTCTGGTTTATTATCCTTGTGGGGACTCTCCATAGGCGCAATGGTTTGTATACTGTCCACACTGTATTTTCTATCCCCTTACCCTAACCCTACCCCTAAACCTAACCCTTACAGAAAACTTTCTGCATTTTTACTTTCTCAAAAAACTCATTCTGTATGATTTATAAGCTTTTGTACCCATGGGGACCTCAACCTGGTCCCCACAATGTCAAAAATTTCAGGTTTTACTGTCCTTGTGGGGACATTTGGTCCCCACAATGTAGCAAAAACAAGTACACACACACACACACACACACACACTCACTCAGTGATCACAAAGGGATCGTATTTCTGCAGAAGACTTGGATTAAACAAATTGATTCATATGGATTTGTTTTTAGACAACTTTACGAGCTTTTTGGAGCTTATAGGTTTTAGTTACCTGGATTTCAGTAGAGGTACAGAAACCTCTCACGTTTCATTAAAAATATCTTAAATTGTGTTTAGAAGATGATTAAAAGCCACACCAGAGTCGCGGCAGCGGATCGGACCATCTCTTCTGTAACGGAGCTGTAGATTCCTGCGAGTGTAAATGACTCCAGTGAGCGGCGCTTCAGCGCACGTCCAGAGAGATCAGCTGAAGATCTCCTCCACCCTGCAGCGTTTGGCTCATCACCACAGATCTGCCTGTGAGAGAAGACCACACGTCCCGTAGACCGCAGACGCACACACACACACACACAGCCTGAGGATGCTGCTCTGTGTGGTTAATCACAGCAGCGATTGCATCATGATGTATGTGTGCATCTGACCTCATTCTCACTCTATCAGAAATCACTCCTCCAGTTTGTCTTCATGAGTAAGCTGAAGCTCAGTTCAGAAATCTAGAGAGTCTTCAGTGACGTTTGCATTCGCTCTCTAGAGAAGCGTCATGGACTCGAACACGCATCCGTACGAGTGTGAGCTTGTTTTGTGCTGCTGACAGATTGAGCCTGATCTGTCAAAATGTTTAGTCAGTTTTAATCGTTTTGTTGAGGGCTACAATTGTAAATTTTCTTACCAAAACAAAAAAAAACTGCCAAATATTATGTAACAGGACCAGAGAAGCTCAGCACACACACAGTGAGGAGGAGGAAGAAGCAGACCCCATCCTCACGTCAGATGTTGGGTGATGAGGAGCAGTCCTCCAGACTCAGTGGGAGCTGATCTTCTGCGGTTCAGACTGAGCTGTTAAAGGAGGACGGACGGCTGAACGCTGCTCGATCAGACAGACGCCGGTCCGGTTCGTGGACATCGGGCCGTGTTTGTCACATGATGCTTCGCCTCCAGACTGCACTCTGTGCCACACTGGGTCAGATGTTTGATTCTGATTATACTGGATATTTGGAGGTTAAAAAGGTTTAGTACTATTTTATATGCTTATATGATGTTTTCCATCAAATGTTAAGTGCCAAGAGCATTTTAAGCAACACTTGCATCAAAAAAACAACAATCATGTATTTTGTTTGTCAGAAGTGTGTAGTCAGTGGACACCAGTGCACACGCTCTCTCTGTCCTTTGGATTGTGTGTTGTTTTTCTGGCCTTTAGCCCGAAGCGTTTGTTTGTCCGTGTTCGGAGTGTTGAAGAGAGGCGCGTGTCCGTCTCTCCAGCTGAGCTTCTCGTCTCACTGCCGGCGTCACTGTCACTTCCCATGAGTCTCTGCTGCTCGCTGTCAGCAGACCGACAGATCTGTATCTTGCTGTAAGCTTCGCTCTTGTGCCGTGTGCTCCGATCAAGGAGGGTTTGGGTTTATTTCTGGTGTTTTTTTTCTAGCTATGAGAACCCATTTCTGTGTGTGTGATGAGGATGAGGTTCATCTGTAGTTCATGTTCGCTCCAGCAGATCAGAGGAAAACACATCAGTATTGCTGCTTGATCAGGGAGAGCTGACTTTACAAGGCCACTAAAATTTTAATATAAAATTTTATGTTTAGACATATTTTGGGAGAACTGACTTCATAAGGCCACTAAAAGAACTCAAAAGACAAGTAACGTTAGTGTTGAGAATCTGTCCTTCAGAGACACAATTGATTATGGAGATATAGATATTACTATCAGACTATATTTCATCTGAATGTCAGAACTAATGCCCTTCATTTCAGAGTATCAGAGGATCGATCGATCCGGCTGATCATTGATCAGTCATTAAAGTCACTAGTGTTGTCAAGCACTTTGGTATCAAGTTGATAGTTAAAAACTAACGATATCAGTACCGGCCGTGATGAGTACCGGGTCGATCCAGAAATCTGATGTCAGAATAGATCTGTGCATTACTGTAAGTCTGGAGCAGACCTGCCGTTGTTCTGTTACCTGCTTCTGTTTTTCATTTTGTCAGTGACTTTTTATTTCATCTTTGTTATTTTCTTTAATATTTTTGTATGAAATGGTAGCGTGTAATTTTACAGGTGTTGGTAGCGACTGCTGAAATGTGTCACAAGAAAAACTGATCGCGGGTGTGTTTGTTTTATTTCAGGAAGGCGCAGGAGCAGAATAAGAAGGTGGTTGTGGCGGGATGCGTGCCGCAGGCCCAGCCCAGGATGGACTACCTGAAAGAGCTGAGCATCATCGGGGTAAGCGCTCCTCGCCGCGTCACGTTCGCCGACGTATTCAAACGCCGAAGCGCTCTTCGTCACGCCGACGATCGCTCCTTACGTCCATCTGTTCTGCGTGCTGAGGTGAATGAGAGACGCTCAGGATGTGACCTTGTTTTCAGCCCGCATTTGCATTAGCTAAAGCTGGGACGAGCAGCGAGTCGGAGTCACGCGTGTAGGCGACGATTGTTTGGTCTTACCGTTGGAAAAATCACCTTATGCAAATGGCTGGGCGTTTTGCATACTGTGCCTGTGCCGTTGAGTCTCTCAGGATGTGAGCAGGATGTGAGTGTGGAGAACTAATCAGTGCTGTGTGTGTTCTGGAGAACAGAGCTCTGGAGCGTTTGGCCGCTAATTCAGCAGCTGTTAGCGCCGAGCCACGGGCTTACGGGAGCGGGCCTGTTTATTGAATTTAATTACATTATTTATGGTGTGCTGTTCGACATAGCGTGTGGGATTACCAACACATTCATGTTTATGAAGGAGACGATTCAATAATAAATGGACTGAGCTTAACCGGCCATGTTTTAATAAGTGACTGTTTTAATAAAACATGGCTACGCAAATAAACAAACCTTGATTATTTATGGTTTAAAGATGGAGACGAGAAACGTGTCAACTGCATTTCAGGTGTGTGTGTGTGTGTGTGTGTGTTTTGTCCTGAGGAGCGGTCTAGTGTTGAACTGAGTCTGAGGACGAGCGAGTAATGCGTACGTTCAGCCGAGCGGCTCGCCGTGTTTACCGGCCGCGGCCGCGATGATGAGCTTAGATGGCTGTCCCACAGAGATGCGCTCTAAATGCCATCGATCCACCCGATGTTGCACCGGATCCGTTTATATCTGCAGAATATGTTAAATGTCTCCCGGCTTCAGTCAGCATTAACACAGGGAAAACAGAGAAGACGACAAAACAACCGAGAGTTCAGTTTAACATTGAGCAATACTTCTACAGCATTTCTGAATCTATACTAATGATAATTTCTACATATGCATTTTATTTGTGTAAATTAACATTAATGATTTGTATTAATATTTATAATGTATGAGTGAAGATGAATTAAAAGTGAACAATAGTATATTTATGTATTAAGCTTGAGCTAGATTAAGTGCTTTGTAACTGTTAGTTTCTGATGCCTAATTCACAGAGCTCATAAAAAAAGATTCAAATGTGAAACGTAATTCTGTTTTATATTGATTCAGATCAGTTCACAAAAACGGTCTAACGGTTCATTCATAAAGTGATATTGGACCGTGTGAGAGCAGTGCAGTAGCAGTGGAGGAGAAAAACAAATGCGTGAGTGTGTCGTTCTTGTGAATGAGAATCAAATGTGCGACGCTGTTCAGAGTTTGACGGTGAGCATTGAATTGACGCGCTGTACAGTGAAAGTGAAGTGAAGTCAGTTTGGAGCGCTGTAGTAATCTAGATTCAGCTCTATGAGTTAGGGCTGCCACAGTATGACCTATGTAGGGACCTATGAAATCCATTTTGATTTTGTTTCCAAATTCTTTTTTTTTTTTGTTTGTTTGTTTAAATTACATTTTATTAATCAAAAAGCAATTCTAATTCATTTAAAATTATGAAACTTGTACTGTTTAACATCAATTCATTAAAGGGGTCATCGGATGCCCATTTTCCACAAGTTGATATGATTCTTTAGGGTCATTATGAAAAGTCTATAATATAATTTGGTTAAAAATTCTCAATGGTTTTGTAAAACGACACCCTTTTTACCTTGTCAAAATCAGCTCTGCAAAAATCATCTCATTCTGGTCGAGGCTGCTTTAAATGCAAATGAGCTCTGCCTGCCCCGCCCCTCTCTTCTCTCTGTGAAGAGACAAGCCTGTTTACTTTAGCCGCATTTAGCCGCTAAACTTGCTAACTAGCACTTTATTAGGAAACGCGATCGCAAAGATTCATAAAAAAACCCTTATACTCACTTCTGCTGTAAGTGAAGCTGGATCATGAACATAGACGGATATATGTAGATCGGGAGGCGCATTCCCTTCACAAACAAACGTAATCCACTGCATCTTCAGCGGCTCAGATGTCGAGAGTAAATGACGACCACTATGTTCATTATTACATCCAGCAACACAACACCTCAATCACTCAATCAGAGATATTCTTGTCTAACTTACATCCCTGCTCCGGCATCAAAACATGGAGGTCGGACTGTTACAGCTGGTCTGAGGTCAGACGCTCATGTCAATCAACTGTGGTGGGAGTGGCCTCTGTGGGTGTGACACCACAACGAGACTGACTCGATTTGAAAAAGGGGATATTATTTTTACAGATTAATTAAAAAACACTGCATGGATTTTTATCATTATAGGGTAGATTTGTACATACACTGACAACACACATTAATGTTATGTTCAAACAACATGAAGAAGTGAACTTTGCATCCGATGACCCCTTTAAAAGTTTAACAAAAAGTACATGTTTATGGCCCTATGAAATTGTATTTTTTCTCACCTTCTGTTTTATTGTTACCAAATTTTAAGCATGTCTAATTATTTGAATGCATAAAAACAACTTAATATATATATATATATATATATATATATATATATATATGTATATGTGTGTATGTGAAAACTATTAAATATAATCTACAAATCATGCAGTACTGTACCACTAAATAAATGTTTTGAGGGCTTAGCTAATCAGACCAAATCATGTTCTGCGTGTGTGTGTGTGTGTAAATGGAGCAGACGCATGGTTTCATTTACTACACACATACTGAAGTGCGTGTGACGCTCGCGGTGATTTCAGTGTCTGCTGTCTTGCCAAATGAGGACATAAATACATGAACAACATCTCGAGAACTGCTCTGACGTTTCTTCATGAGCATTTTACCATTTCTTTAGAGAGAAACTATCGTCATATCACGTACACACTGAAATGTAAAGGCAGTCACGACAACCCGTCAAAATGAAAGATTGTTTAACTTGAAGACTTATACTGTTGTTTAGTAGAATGTAACACAATCGATCTGATCAGTGACAGAAATGAACCTTCCCATTATAAGCTGAGATATTAAACAAAGGGATTTTAACCTTTGTAATGCCATTTTTCTAACTTATTACATGTATGTCATGTTTTGTGCCAAAAAATTTAGATTTGTAAACTCTTATCAAAAATTTAAATTAACAAATTCAATTAAAATAGTAAGATGCGATCAGGAAGAATGTCAAATTAAATCAGCATCAACAGTTCATCTTTGCGTGGGGAATATTTACAGACTCAGAGGTGTATTAATGCATTTCATAATAACAATTTCATGAGATTAATATTTTAAATATAAAGTTTTAAATTCAGACATTTAAATGATTTCTACTTTAAAAATGAAACTCCATCTGCCAGCAGGTGGCAGCAAGTCACTGAATCGTTCATTCACTCAATTCGTTCAAACCGCTGATTCATTTAGGAATGAAGCAAGTGATTCTCTTTATGAGTCATTGAATCATTAACTCACTAGGTTTGTTCAGAAGTGCAGATTCGTTCATAAATGAAACGCCGCTGTGTTTGTTCGGAGGTGCGCAGCAGCCCAGCTGCAACTTTATTTGGAACTATTGATGTGTTGATGAAATAGAGCAGAATCAGACAGAAGTGCTCCTAAAATGTAAGTCACTTAATACTAATGCTTGTGTAAAATCAACACAAATCAAAGATGTATAAAACTGTTATAAATTCAATCTGACATTTGCAGACTCCCTTTTATAATCATTAAAAAAAAAAGCTGTAACTTGTCTTAGTTCATCGCGATCTCACAAACTTCCATTTTAATGAGTGAATCTCTCTACACTGCACACTGATTCTATTATTTACATCATTTTACACTTTGTTTGTTATAATGACTGTCAAACTGCAGTCTGCTTTCACGATCTGGGCTTCATTTCCCAAAAGCATCTTAAGCCTAAATTGATTGTAGTTCCATTGTCGCCGAGTTGATCGTGCCGTCCCCCCTCGAATTTCACTCCCCCGGACAGTCAAACCAAAATTTATTTAGACACCTTCAAAATTTCTCACATGATCAGAGTTTATTCAATATAGTTTAGAAAATGGTAATAAAATATGACAAGAACTCAAGAGTTAAACTTTGTCAGAACAAATTCATCTTAATAATGTCAGGTATGTAACAAAACATGGTCAGGTTTGGTCAGGTGTCAAATTTTTGGTCCCTGATTTTTATCAGTTGTACTGGTGGTCCACTGTATGAAGAGTTTTTGGGTATAATATGTCACAGTTTATATTATTTTGTTATCCTCACTTATACCTGCACCCACTAGTAAAAAAAAAAAAAAATAAAATAAATTAATAAATATTCATTAGTATATATATATATATAGAGAGAGAGAGAGAGAGATTCTTAGCCCTACTGATTCATTGATGTTAACAAGTAGAAACTCATATGAGTGCAGAACCGCCACAGCCCTGATCAAACACACCTGATCCAGCTGATCAAGTCCTTCAGGCTTATTTGAAAACAACATGGTGTGTGTGTATTGAGCAGGGCTGTGACCCTCCAGGATCTGAGAGTACTGCACTGCTGCCTTAAGGTGCTGCCAAGAATAAACATGTAAATTAGAGTTTGAACCATTGTCACATAGAATAAGGGGAAACACTACTGCACTCAGTTTTGTTATATAGTTTGCATTTACAAAGTAGTAAATGGCCGACCAGAATGAGATGATTTTTGTAGAGCTGATTTTGGCAAGGTAAAAAGGGTGTTGTTATACACGGGTGAGTCTGTCAGCCCCTAAAACAGCCACACCCGGTGCGGTCAGCGCTGGAGCTGAGGCCTGTCGTGGCTCCAGACAGAATCCATCAACACCAGCGATGCTGCTCCTGCTGTGTTCACCGCTGCAGATGAAGCAGATCCAGACAGAGGCTTTGTGAAAGGCCGTATCGATCGGCAGCGCGGTGATGGAGCGCTCGGCTCGTCCATCTCTTAGTGCAGCGGGTCGCAGCGGAGAACCACTCCGGTTGGGCAGAGGATCCCTGCTAAACGGAACCGCGCCGGTAACGTCTCTCCGTCACAGACAAAGATATGCGGACCCCGCTCTGCTTTTGTCTGGGGCTCTGGACATTACAAATGAACCGTAAAAATGCAGCGGGAGCACGACTGCACTCTTCACAGACACAAAAGCAAACGTGGCGCTCCTCTGCGCGTGAGCGGATCGAAGCGCGGCCCAGATGTGTCTGGAGGTCTCGAAGCGTTTGATGAAGTTGCCTCAGCACATCTTTGTTTTGTCTAGACAACAGACTTCCACGTCGAATGCGGTTCGTCCCTCGTCGCTTTCAAGCGGTTTGCTTGAAAAACAGTAGCTGTGGGGAATCAGACGTCCGATTTTGAAGTTCTTCGGTCCGGGCCAGATTGAAAGCGTGAGACCGCAGCCGAGGGAGGAACGCGTCAGTAATGCTAAACGGGCCGACCTCCTGCCGCTCCCAAACATCTCTGCCAGCACATGAAAGGGTCCACTCAATAAAATTACCTTTCTTCTCGCTCTTTGACGTGCTTCTGGAGAGCGCCGCGTCGAGAACCGTTCCCGCTGCGCTCGGGGCCTGAAGCGCGTTCGCCCGGCGGATCTCGGACGCGCCGCCCAGAGTGGGCAGAGATTGAGCTCCCATTAGGGCAGAATTGATTTCTGTTCCAGTGTTTTTCATGCATGTAACTGCGGCCGGTGGAGGCCCGGGGTCTGCGCTCCGTCTCTCGGCCCACAGTACTCTTGAATTAATGGCCCCGGCGGCTAGAGAGAGGAGCGCGGCGGCCTCGGGTCGGCCATTTAACCGCGGGGTGCGGCGCACAATGGACGCGAATTCCCTTTAATGCTGTAAATCGGCTTCTACAATCTCACAGCCTCCGTGCAGAAATGACCTCAGCGGAGGAAAGATTACCGCCTCCAGCCAACTCGCACCATTACGGGCTCTTTATTCTCACTCCGTTTGCCGTTCCATCTTCCTTTTTCTTCAGCGCTGCCTTTCTTTCTCTGCGGTAATTTAGACCGCACTGACAAACAGTGAAACGGTGCAGTGTAGACGGCCAATAAAATGTGGAAATGTGCAAAAACTCCAGGTCTCGTCTCGTCTCGTCTCGTCTCGTCGTACTGGGTTCTGATGTCTGATGTCACTTTTTCTTCATAATATCTGAAGTCTCAGCTGGTGTTTTTTTTATGATTTTTAGATGAATGTAGTCAGATTTGCTCAAGTTCACAGGTGTTTCAACCGCAGGTGTAGAGAATCACACCAACATCATCCAGTAACCACAAACACAACACTGTCTTCATCTTCATCTTCAGCACTGCATCTGTTGTTTTAGCACTTTATCCTGCGTGTATGAAAAATGTGTTTGTGCGTCTTTTTGTACAAATAAATGATGTTATGTGGTATTGTAATGATGTTTATTAAATGACTTCAGCTCCAGTCATGCGGTGGTGTGAGTTTATAGTTGTTGTAGGTTTATCGGTCTTCTGTAGAGCGTCGCCGTCCTTCATCCTCGTGACAAACTCGTCAGCGGAGCCGTCAGTCGTCTGTCACATTTAACAATTACATGTCTATTGGTTCTCCCTTCATCAGACAGCTTCTTAATTACCTCTTAATGAATATGGTTAAAAGCAGCGACTAACCTGCCGTCGTTTAGCGGAGTGACATTCTGATATCAGAGATGAGAGGAGCTCGATCTGGATCGTCTGTCAGTCTGAGTTATGGTGAGGATTGAAGACTGACGTCTCTGATAAACGTGTACACATCGACACGCTCCTCAGACAGCTTTAGTTTTTGATGTGTGCTTATAATATTGCTATTAAAAGCAGAAATCACATTAAATTAATGTAAAAGATGAAGACATATTTCCTAATGAGTTGTAGTGTGTGTTCTGTGGATAAGCTGTACATCAGTTAGTTCTGCTCCTGGTCCAGCAGTGTTTCAGTAGTGCTGATCTGAGGGCTCCGTAACACATTCAGCATCCCAGTGCAGAAACACCAGCGCTCGCTCGCACGGCGACTCTAAGTGCTGTATGAAGACGTCGGCAGTTTCTGAGCCTCCCTACGCCATCGTGACGCCACATCTGTTCTTGAGTGCTGAATTCACACGAGTGTCTCTCTGTGTCTCTGTAGGTCCAGCAGATCGATCGAGTGGTGGAGGTTGTGGACGAGGCTATCAAAGGTCAGTCTCACACACGCACACACACTCGTGTCTTTCTTTGCACGTATAGTCATCTGTCTCACTGCTGAGTCTGTTTGAGTCTCTTTCACTTGTCGCATATTCTCACAGAGTGACCCATCAGGGCAGGTGCAGCTCCTCTCATCACTGACTCTCAGTCTGAAGGGGTTTTCATTTATTTTTTTTCCTTTCTTTCTTCTTCATTTATGACCGAGCAGATCAAACTCTGAATGTGAGCTTCAGTTAGCATGCGCTCAGAATGATGATCTCTGAGGTTCAGACTCTCGTGTTCCCGTGAGTCATTGTGGTTGTTCAGTGTTTTGTTGGGTAGTTAGTTGTAGTTTCTTGAGTTATGGTCCCTTGCTTTCTAAAAACTAGACTACCAGCATTTTTGCCCAGTGATGTGCCCAGTTGTTTATCTGGTTTAAAATGCCACAAAACAGCATGACAAAACGTAGTTTAGTTATTATTTATTCGTTTGTTTAATTGCACACGTTCAGCAGCTCGAGTGTGTGTCTCGTCCTGCAGCGTTTGTTTCTACAGGCCAGCGGATGATTTTTCAGCAGCCGCACAGATCGGACTAGTAACACCCTACAGCGTCACAGCAGTGTTTCTTTGTGTTTTTAGTATCTGCAGTGTGTCTGTGTTCTCCACTGAATTACAGCATGTTTCAGCACAGATGCTTCTGATAACAATATCTGAGCGTAGAAACCCTTCACTCACTTGGTTCATTTTTAATGCAGTTAATCAGTACTGTGTTTAATGATTTAAACTCATGCCTTTTTTCTGAACTCCCATCCTTACTGATCAAGTATAAAGCTAAAGACCGAATGTTGAGATGTCGTGTCTCTCCGTTCAAACACGCGCGGTCTGAGGATCGCCCTAACGGTCTCAGACACAGTAACTGTGATAGCCATAGATCTGTGGATCATCATCCAGACAATACCAGAGCTGTCGCCTGTTCAAGACAAACCTGCGGGTCTGTGCTCACAGCGGTTCTGAGTGGTGTGTTCTGCAGGGTCTTTTCATATCTGTAGAGTGTAGTTTAAGCAACAAATATAAAAGAAATCCACTATACTGAGAGTTATTAAAGTCTTTATTATGGTAGTAATGCTACCTGAAGGGAGAAGTGTTTCTTAAACTATATAAAATTTGTTAATTTGTCAAGTATTTAGTTTTCGACCCAGTGTAATTTCAGTGCTGTTTTTATATGTAGAAGTACAGACTGAACTCAAAACTTCCTCTGTTTACTTTTACTCGCATCCCTCATTTTATCGGTTCATCAGTGCACGTCAGCAGCCTTTCTCTGCTAATCTTTCTCTTCTGCTCCAACTGTCTGTCGCAAAGGAACAAAATGACGATGAAGAAACGTGAAACTTTGACTAACACTGATGCATCATGGGAGAAACAAAACATCTGACAAACGTGTGTATGTGCTCAAGTTTGAAAGCTGTTGTTTTGGCAGGTTATTGTAGTGCAGCATTTCATGAGTACTTCAGCAGGACTTCACTACAGCGAGTGCACTACACACACACACACACACACACACACACACACACACACACACACACACACACACAGCTCTTTGTTCCTTTGAAGAGTCGCAGCAGTCCGCTGCTCAACACTGAAGGTAAAACGAGACTTTTAAATAACCTTGTTAGCAGAAGTTTGGAGTTGCCCGTTTCTCTGGCTCTCTGTTCATCTGATCAGAGGTGTGGAGGTGAAGTTCTCCTGCTGTGAGCATTAGGAGGAGACGCTGCTGTGCCGGCCGGAGGCTGACCGCTGCCTCTGCCCGTCCACTTGATCAAACTACAGACGCATGAAAGAGGAAGAAACATCTCTCGCCCCCCACAGCGAGAACTGCAACCGCCGGACAGAAATACAGCAGCAGAACGTTGTTAAGGAGGAGCAGATCCACATCGGTACCTTCAGTGCTCAAATTAGCTGTGAAAGGAAGCTCGGCCTTCTCCTCTTGAATGTTCATTGTGTCACCAGACATGAACATTTTGATGGAAAAAAAATTAAGATTAGGATGAGTTTGTTTCTTCATCAGATTTGTAGAAATGTGTCATTCCATCACTGTCGCACCAAAGGATCCTCTGCGGTGAATGGGTGCCGTCAGAATGAGAGTCCAAACAGTTGATAAAAACATCACAATAATCCACAGGTAATTCACGCCACTCCAGTCCATCGGTTAACATCTTGAGAAGACAAAAGCGGAAACAAATCCATCAAGACAATTTTAGCTAGAAGTCTTTAATCCGTGGTAACACTTCTTTCAGTGAAAAAGCCCATCTCCTGTCTCAGTTGTAAAAGCTAAAAAAAAAAAACAAACAAAAAAAAACTCTTTAAAAAAAAAAACTCTTAACAATAAAATAAACAAAGCACTGATACAGCAGCATCTGTTGTAGTCCACACACACACACTCTCTGTTCCTCATGGCTCTGCTGTAATCTCAGTTGTGTTTGTGAGTGTGCAGGTCTGGTTGTTTGAGATCAGTGGAGTTTGTGCTTCATGTCATGGAGATGCAGCTGCTGTAACTGCAAGAACATTAAAATATACGGATGAAATATGGTATCTGAAGCGCTTTACAAGTTGTAAATCTAAAGATGTCTCATCAGCTTGTTTGTTTGTTTTTCCCCTGAATGTATTTGGGTGTATGGTTGGGTTGTCGGTGTCTGTGTCCTCCTGCTCTGTTTCCCAGAGGACGGAGACACGGGAGACTCTCAGAGCCGGTGGATCAGAAAATTACATGTCACGCCTCTGGCCTCGGATCTTTTCTTTCAATTATTTGCATGTAGATGGTTATATGAATTATTGAGCAGATTTGATTGCACGTGTGTCTGGATGCAGAAATCAAGTGATGTAATTAAATGGAGGCTGAGTGTGTGTGTGTGTGTTTGTACACACTGAAATTTTTGACATTGTGGGGACCGGCCTGCGGTTAATGTTAAAAAATTATTAAAAATAGTAAATGATGTTTATCTGAAAATGTAACAATTCAAACATGTTTCCTGTAAGGGTTAGGTTTAGGGTCAGGGGATAGACAATATCGTTTAGTCAGTATAAAAACTAACTAACCCTAACCCTAACTATAGAAGTCAATGGAAAGTCCCCACAATTCACAAAAACAAACGTGTGTGTGTGTGTGTGTGTGTGTGTGTGTGTCATATGAACCTCTGACACGGTCAGACCTGTTATCAGACTCTGCTTTATTAAAACACTGCGGTGCAAAGGTCCATTTATGAAAAATCTCTGCAAGTCTCTGCTATCCTTCTCTCTCTTTCTCTGTCTTGTGTTTTGTAGATGTAATTGATGTATGTTTGTTTCTTTAGTTCAGTCTCTGAGCTCTTCAGGTTAGTAGCAGTATTGCCAAGTTCAATTCAGCTTTATTAGCGTGACTGTGTAACACAGTGTTGCCAAAGCATAAACGTACATAGAATAACAACAACGTAGATAACAAATAAATAAAATATATCTAAATAAATAAAAAGATAAAGTGAGTTCATTTAGAGTTAATCATGTTTAACATCTAACATTGTGGATGGTTAATACATGTTTTGCAGCTAGTGAAGCCGTGTTGTTGTCATCTTCTCCAAGTAAGAAGGGCATTTTCTCGGTATCACTAAGTTCAGTAAATGATGGGATCAGTGCTTCAAATCTGGGGAAAAATGTTTCCCTCACATTGTAAAATTTGGGGCAAATCAGCAGAAAGTGTTTCTCATCCTCTGTTTGCTGTAGATCAGTGCCTACGGATCCTCTGGTCTCGCTCTGTCCATGTTTGTCTGTGTCTTCCTCTCTCTATTTCTAGATCATGGTTACTTCATCTGTATTTGGAGAGGATTTGTCTTTCTTGAAATGGTTTAATTAATAAATAATTGGCAAATCTAGTGGTTCTGTTTAGGTTTGAGTAGCACTGGAGTTTATTTTGAAGGTCAAAGTGTATTTTTAGTGATTCATCATGAGTGTCTTCTAGATTTTTGTCAGTTTCTTTAATAATGGCTGTGGGGTTGTAGCTGTAGTCAGTGAGGAGTTGCGTTTTATGGACTAGCTGAAGAGCGAGCGTGTTTAGAGGATGAGATTCTGGTGAGGTTTCGTTGGCGAGGAGGGCTTTATGTCGGGTTGAATCAGGATCAAATTGGTGGAGGTGATGCCAGAACCGAACACATCTCTTCTGGATCTCGATCGTCAGTGGGTATAAGCCTAATTCAGCTCTGCAGGCATCATTGGACGTGCCTCTGTGGAGCCCTAAAATGTTTTTGATCATTTCTAGTTGTAGTTTTTCTATTGAAGATTTATCCCAACTTTTAAAATTTAGTACTGGTCCCCAAATTTCACATCCATATAAAAGAATTGGTTTTATTATTGAGTTATATAACTTAATCCAAGTTTTAATGAGCAGTCTTAATTGACCACACCGTGACTTTATTGCATAAAAGGCCCTCCGGGCCTTTCCGCTCTGTGTTTTGACAGCCAGACCGAAGCGTCCCGATGCGCTGATGACGATGCCAAGGTTACTGTAGCTATACTGCAGGACCTGTCCTTTAAATGTGAACTAGTGTTTGTTTCCCTAAAACCTGGCCGCCTTCATGACCATCTTGATGTAGAAGACACACTCATCATCCGAACAGCTGATCAACACCGTTTGAAATATTATTTACACTTGTGCATTTGGAAATGCGCACTCACACACACAGAGGCCTTGTAGTTGCAGCTAATTAAAAATAATCGTGTGTTAGAATCACTCCAGTGTTGTTCAGTCTGTATGATTCTTTTATATGTGTGTGTCTGTGTAACACAAAAGAGAAAGTGAGGGATGTTAACGCCGTTCTGTTCATTATTAAAACGGAGCGTGTCGACGGCCGTCATTGAGGTTTGAGCGCTGCTGCTGAGGGGAAGATTTTCAGTAAACGACTGTTTCTTACACAAAGCATCACCAGAAGATGTGGAATATAGTAACACGCGAGTCACGGAGAAGAGCGTCTCTGACTGTCTTGTGTTCTGTGGAAGAGAAAGTCAAGGAGCTTTAGTGAGTCGTGAGATTACAGTCATACTGTGTGTGTGTTAAATATGTGTCAGTCCTGATAAGTTTTCACATTCTTGGATAAATACAGTTGATGGTTTGTGTGTTTATAGAAAACCCCATCAGATATCACAATTAAATGCGCTGGATCTCTCGAGGTATTAACCCACTAGTCGAAACCTATCCCATGATGCTACTGTGCAGAAACACCCATCAGACTGCAGATGATTGTTGAAAGACCCTGTTGTTCCTTTATTTAGGGTTGTTTATTTCAGCTCATGATCAGAATGCTCATGTATTGTTGTGTGAATAAAGAGATTCTGTGTGTGGATCTGATTATTTCTGCGTTAGTGTGTCGGTCCTCAGAGATCTTCATCTCTCCTCATTGTTACTGCTGCATCTCTAGGAATCTGAGTTCATTTCCATGTTGTTGTAATGTGAGGTGTGTATAAGAACATCTGGAGGGTTCAGCTCTGGGTTTCTCATTGTTCTTTTGCTCTAAATTCTGAATGATTGGGGATGTTTTCACAACCACAATATCTGCTCTGTCCGTCTCAGTCGGCATGTGGCAGACGCTCACAGCTGAATAGCAGCGGGCATTGTGGGAAATGACAGCACACGGCCTCTTTCTCTCTCTCTCTCTCGCTCTCTCTTCAATTCATTATATGCTTTATTGGCATGACAATTGTTACAATGTATTGCCAAAGCATAGTGTTTACAATGAATCTTAAACAGATTAATAAATAAGTAAAAATAAAATAATAATAATAAATAAATACAATACATGCATGTATATATAAAAAAACAAATATAGAACAAATGCATTTTATGAACAGTTTAAAATTCAATGTGGTGTGTGTGTGTGTGTGTTTGTGTGTGTGGGCGCATCACTGATTTGTTGACTCCTCCCTCTTTTTGTGACAGGCGTTAGTTTATCTTGCTGCTAGTAAGACACAAACTCTTTTTTCGCCTAATAAATATTGAAGCTGTGTTTTCTTGTTTAACATTTTGAAGTTAGGACAAAGTATTTCGAATTTTGGATTAAACTTCTTTCTGATTTCTTCATAGTTAGGGCAGCTAGTGAGGAAGTGTTTCTTTTTCCCCATGATTGCATGTCTTTGGGCGGACAGTGCTGTCGATATCTGCCCGTCTCTGTAGTCAGAATGTGATTGCTCAGGACTTTTTTCAGGGTTCAGTTCATGGCTTTTAAGGGCTTTAAAATGGTAGGAGTTGGGGTCACTCATTTTTAGGTGTTTCCAAAATTTGATGGTTTGTTTCTCAATACGCATTAGTAGAGGATATTGGCCTAATTCTGCCATTCTCAGCATGCAGGGCTTCAATCGGAGTTTTGTCCCATTTTTCAAATTCGTGATTTAGAACAGGACCCCGCACTTCACTGCCATATAATGCAATAGGTTCTATGACTGATTGGAATATTTTTAGCCGGATTCTAATTGGTATTTCAATTTGGATAGAATTTTTGATGGCATAAAAGGCCCTTCTTGCTTTCTCTTTCAGTTCATTCACAGCCAAATTAAGCTTACCAGCTGCACTTATTTTCAGCCCGAGGTATGTGTAGTTTGGTCGTACCAAGGGTGAAATTGTGTCTCTTCTGGGTCTGGGTCTTTTCTGGAATGTTAGTACTTTAGTTTTGTTAGAATTAATAGTCAGGGCCCAGGTCTGACAGAACTTGTGTAGGATGTCTAGTCTCTGCTGTAAACCCTCTTCTGTTGGAGGGAAGAACCAGATCATCTGCAAACAGCAAGAATTTAATGTTGGAGTCGTGTAGTGTGTGGCCAGGTGCTGTTGATTGCTCCAGCAGTTTTGCCAATTCATTAATGTAAATATTAAAGCGAGTCTGTGATCGTGTGCAGCCCTGCCTCACACCCCGCCTTTGATTGAAGAATTCTGTTTGTTTATTTCCAATTTTAATTGCGCATTGATTGTTTGAATACATTTGTTTTTATAATATTGTGTGTTTTCCCCCCAGTACCTGATTCTAGAAGTTTTGACAGCAGACATTCATGCCAAATTGAATCAAAGGCCTTTTGGAAATCTACAAAGCAAGCAAATATTTTGGTTTTGTTTTGGTTAATGTATTTGTCGGTCAGTGTGTGTAGGGTGAAGATGTGGTCTTTGACTTTTACTGAAGACATGGTGCTCTGTAAGGAAGTGTACAAGTCTTGTGTTGATGATATTGCAGAACAACTTTCCCAGATTACTGCTTACACAAACGCCTCTGTAATGGTTTGGTTCTGATTTGTCTCCACTCTTGAATACGGCCGTTACGAGTCCTCGATTCCAGGTTTCAGGGAAATGACCAACACTCAGAACGAAGTTGAGCAGCTTTAGTAGGGCCCGTCTTAATGTGTGCTCTGTGTTTTTGAGCATTTCGTTAAGGATGCCATCTGGTCCACTTGCTTTTTTGTTGTATAGGGCCTGGATTTTATCAATCAGTTCATTTTCATTTTTCTCTCTCTCTCTCTCTCTCTCATGGCCTGAAGCTAATGTGTGATTATGTTGCAGTGGAGCTCAGTCTTCTCTTTGGCATCTGTCTGTATTCATGGCCTGCCGTGTGATGATTCTGAGCATGTGTGTGTTTGTGTTGAAGGTCACTCTGTGCGTCTGCTGGGTCAGAAGAAGGAGAAAGGCAAGCGTCTGGGAGGAGCGCGGCTGGATCTGCCCAAGATCAGGAAGAACCCACTGATTGAAATCATTTCCATCAATACAGGGTAAGACGTGAACGAACAAACACGCTCATGAAAGATTCAGAGTCACCGGTGGATTCGGCTTCCAGCGGAGCGCTTACATTGACGTAGTGTGACGTGACTGTCGTCCTCTAAACCCAGATGAGCTTCTGCGTGTGGTTCAAGTAAACCCTACGTTATGGGACAAAATGTCCCCACAAAGATGGCGATATCCAAAATCCTTGTCCTTTTGTAGGTCCCCAAAAGGAAACAAGCTTATAAGTCATACAGAATGAAGTGTTTTGAGAATCTAGAAATGCCTGTAGTTTTGTGTGGGGTTGGTTTAGCTGTAGGGTTAGGCTAAGGGGATAGAAAATACAGTTTGCACAGTAGAAAAACCATTACGCCTATGGAGAGTCTCTGTAAACCACGTGTGCAAGAGTGTGTGTGTGAGTGTGTGTGTGAGTGTGTGTGTGTGTGTGAGTGTGTGTGTGTGTGTGTGTGTGTGAGTGTGTGTGTGAGTGTGTGTGTGAGTGTGTGTGTGAGTGTGTGTGTGTGTGTGTGTGTGAGTGTGTGTGTGAGTGTACTTGTTTTTGCTACATAGTGGGGACCAAATGTCCCCAATGATAGTAAAACCTGAAATTTTTGACATTGTGGGGACCGGCCTGCGGTCCCCACAATGTTAAAAAATGATTAAAAATAGTAAATGATGTTTATCTGAAAGTGTAACGATGCAAACATGTTTTCTGTGAGGGCTAGGTTTAGGGTTAGGGTTGGGTTAGGGGACAGACAATATCGTTTGGTCAGTATAAAATCTATAGAAGTCTATGGAAAGTCCCCACAATTCACAAAAACAAACATGTGTGTGTGTGTGTGAGTGAGTGTGTGTGAGTGTGTGTGAGTGTGTGTGAGTGAGTGTGTGTGAGTGTGTGTGTGTGTGTGTGTGTGTGTGTGTGTGTGTGTGTGAGTGTGTGTGAGTGTGTGTGTGTGTGTGTGTGTGTGTGTGTGTGTGTGTGTGTGTGTGTGTGTGTGTGTGTGTGTGTGTGTGAGTGTGTGTGTGTGTGTGTGTGTGTGTGTGTGTGTGTGTGAGTGTGTGTGAGTGTGTGTGTGAGTGTGTGTGTGTGTGTGAGTGTGTGAGTGTGTGTGTGTGTGTGTGAGTGTGTGAGTGTGTGTGTGTGTGTGTGAGTGTGTGAGTGTGTGTGTGTGTGTGTGAGTGTGTGTGTGTGTGAGTGTGTGTGAGTGTGTGTGAGTGTGTGTGTGAGTGTGTGTGAGTGTGTGTGAGTGTGTGTGAGTGTGTGTGAGTGTGTGTGTGTGTGTGTGTGTGAGTGTGTGTGAGTGTGTGTGAGTGTGTGTGAGTGTGTGTGAGTGTGTGTGAGTGTGTGTGAGTGTGTGTGAGTGTGTGTGAGTGTGTGTGAGTGAACTGTCCGAATGAGTCTTAGTTGTGAATGAACTTATTTGCAAGCCATTTAACACTCTTTGTGTGCCTGTTTGACCAATTAGATAAAAAAGGATATTTCTAAACATTTCACAGAAAACACACACAACATGATTACTGAAATAATTTCAGAGAAAATGATTGTCAGGTCTGTATGTGGTAGTGCCCATCGTCAGACAAGGATTTATCGATCTTGTTTCACTGGAGCTCGAGCATCAGTACAGACAGTCCAGCGATGCTTTCCTCTGAATCCCAGATGTTTCAGCGTGAGGTTCTGCTGATGGTGAGTGTGAAAGGAGTGAGTTCATTAGTGTCAGCAAACAGAAAAGCGCACTCCCCATCTGCCACTGTGTTGGGGTGATGCTGATCCCAGAACACACACAGATTCATACAGCAGTTAAAGCACCGTCCTGACAGCTTTGACACGCTCGTTGCAGCAGTGCCTAGTGATCGAGGAGTCCGATCCAGATCGCGTGTGACGTTCACATTAAGGTTCAGCTGTGATTGTATGAGCTCATTCACACTGATGAACCTTCAGAGAAGCGACAACCGGACCTGAGCTCGAACGTACCGTACGTGTCCTCGTCACGATCGTTCGTCAGTGTCTCAGATTCTCAGTGGTCTGATGATCTCCAGCGTCTGCAGGACTCCGGAGGTCCGATCGCTCTCGCTCTGTAATCTGCCCGTTTGCTCGACAGCGTTCAGCAAATTCCCCAGCATGCCGGTGGCTTAATTAGAAACTCGTCTCTCAGAACCACTTAGAACCAAATGAGATGCAAATGGAAACACCTCGAGACGCGGAGGAGAGTCTTCATGGGAGGAGAACATGCTGTTTTGGGACTCTGGGACTTTCTGCTGTTTTCCTGCCCAGAGAAGTCTGTGTATTTCTGAGGATTTACTAAGCTAATGTGCCGTTTGAGCGGTGTGTAGCTGCTAAATATTGTCGGAATCCTCATGTTCCGGTCTCTTTTTTTTCAACCTGAAAAGTAAGATGTTTTAAGAAAAACCCAGTTAGGCTACTTGCATAATTCAGGCCGTTGTTTACAAGCTCTGGTTTGTAGCCGTTATGCCTCTTCATGTGTATTTTTGTCCTGTCTGCTGTGATGTTTGCTTTAAAAGACACTGATTATAAGTAACTTTGCAAGTGCATGAACCTGCTACCTACCCTAACCTTAACCTAAGTCTGCTATTACTCTAATACCTGGAGGCCCCCAACACTGCACATTTTGCATTTCTCCTTTGTCTGACACACCCATTTCAGGTCTTGGAGTCTCTACTAATGAGCCGATGATCTGAATCAGGTGTGTTTGATTAAGGAGACATGAAAACATGCAGTGTTGGGCTCTAAGGAGTGTTAGTTGACATGTAGTTGGAAAATTGCTTATTGTCAATAGACTAGGGAGACCATCAAAATAAAATGTAATATAATGTAAAAATGAAATGTAATATGATATAGTCCATTATAAATTAAGTAGATTTTATACGCTGTCCATTGTGCGTTATAAATAATCATAATCTTAAAAGTTATAACCTCAAATACTCAAGTATTATAATGTATTATACTTGTTATTCATGAGATACTTGTTATTCATATGATTATTCATGAGATGATATAACATATTATAAGGTTTTTTATAATGCATTATGCATTCATTATAATGCCTTAGAAATACCATTATAATGTATTATAAATAGGGGCTTCATAGAAAGTGTTACCAAATGTTTTATGGGGATGTCGTCACGAGATCTCGTCACATCCCTAGTAACCGCACGCTCCCGCTCCAAATGTGAGTTCATGTGAAGAAATCTTGAGGCGAGTCCAGCACTCAGACGCTGGCGTTAGCAGCAGGTTTTCATGAGAGATTAGCTTTGTGGACGTGTGTCGTCTCTCCTCACCATATAAAATTGAGTTCATCGTTGTGCTGATGAGATGATTATGGGTCATTGCTATGGTAACCAAACTACAGACTCTGACTGGCTGTGATGTTTGAACAGCGTTTGGTGTAAACAAAGAGCCGCTTCATTCCTGATGAGAGATCAAATACTCTGCTGCTGGGACAAATTTACATTAGAAAAATAAATTCTTTTGTAAGCGACGATGGGCCCAATCCCCAGTGCCAACGCCACCCCGGTGGCATCAGGAAAACCGTGCACAGCGGGCATTTCATCAAGAATGTGAAACAGACACAAAGGTTACATTTAGACATGAACAGAAGTGTTACTAGTGTGAGTTGAGCCTGAAGACTAAACTAAGAGAATGAAATCAGTTCATAGCAAGGAATATACAGCTTAACATTTTTAACAACAATACAATGAATTGTTGGAAAAAAAAGAAAAAAAAAATCAACAAATTCAGCACCTAAAAAGCAAATAATTGTGTCTGGAAACAGTTTGTTTTACATATATAGGGCCTATTAATGGTCAATGGTATTTAGGATATCAAGAATTGCTTTGCAGTTTCACATCTGCTGTGTTTTAACATTTATTCTGATAATATTTGGACCAAAAAAAGAAGATTATATATATCATGGTGATTTCAAAGCATTTTGAAAATGACTCCCTTCGAGCTGCCCGTCGGTGGCCCTATAACATTCAGTCATAATACTGATCAGCCTCATATAACAAGAAAACTGCTTAAGTTTGATCAAAATTAAACGATGAATGCTGAAGTTATAACACACTTCTTGGTTCTCTTTTTTCATCATATGTTGGTCCCCTCATCACGGCCAAAGCGTTCGCGATATTGACTAATGTTGACTGAGCTTGGTGATATTGGGAATGAAAACCCTAGAAGAGTATCGCTAATTACGTAGCATGCATTTTTCAAACAATCCACAGTAGCTGATTTCCTGTTGGGTGGAGCAATGACTGTCAACACAAAAGTTAGAAGTTGCTTGGTAATGAGATTTATTTGGCTCATTTCCACCGAGCGATGCGGTTCGGTACGGTACAGTTCGGTATGCGATTATGTCCGTTTTCATTGTCAAAAGTTGTGAATGGTATCAAAGTAATGAACCGTACCGTACCACTTTTGTGGTACCCTTCCGTTGGGGTCCCTAGCACGGCAAAGAGGAGCTAAACTCACTGTGGAACGCTGATCGGTTGACTAGAACGGTCACTGGTGCTACAAGGGGATAAAGCGTCGTTCCGCTGTGCTGTTCGTGCGTGTTGGGTTATTTAGATCAGACTGCGCAAACAAAAAATATAACCGTGTATTTTATAATGTAGTGTATAAACATGAGATACAATTAGTTTCGGCCATATCTAACAGGCGATCGTTGGTCTCGTGAATCTGTTTTTTGTTTCTGGTCATATCGTTTTGACTGAGCACAAAGTTATGTTTAATTTTCTAAATTTATTTCAACTTTGCTGTAGTACAGCGCTGACTAGCTATCATACGTTTGACTGAATTGTTTGCTTTTGTCTTTTTCTCATATATAAGCCTCTTCTACTTTGTACTTATACTTTTATAATAGCTATTATTGTTCATTAATATAGACAGTTAACAAGAAGAGGCAGAGTTGTATCGTGTATGTACTGTACTGACCCGTACCGCTCAGTGGAAACAAGCCATATGTGTATGAATTTTGGTGCCTGTAGGTCAGACGGTGTGAAAAAATGGCCTTATTAAGGGCGCCACAGGCCCCTGGTGACCCCTCCGTGTGACCTTTGGCCCTGATGGCCATAGATTCCAACCTGTGTGTCAGTTTTTATAAGTTTTTGAGGAAGTTTTTTTTTTTTTTTTTTTTTTTTTTTTTTTTTTTTTTTTTTAAGGGCCTCAAAATGCCTGGGATAGTCTGGAAAAAAAAAGTCCTTAGAAAAACAAAAGGGCCCTTCACCCTTTATGGGTTTGTGCATTAAAAATAAATCAAACCAAATAAAGAGGAAAAATTCTAGCATATAAATGTATGTAGTTTAGCTTAGCGGTGTGATGTTAAATTGGTTCTGCAATTTATTCATTTTTTCTCGAATGCAATCGAATCGATCGATCCGGAATCGATTCTGAGCTTAGTTTTTAACAGCAGATGGCGCTCTAGGCTAGTTTTTAACTGCACGCTTAAATGCTCACAAAGAAGAGCGTTAGGGTTAGGGTTAGGTTAGTCGATTAAGTGGTTAAATATACCGTCTCCTTGTCTTTTATGACGCGAGATTGATGTAAACGGAGCCCACTATGAACGCTCTTGTAATTCACTCCAATCTTTTCAAACTTAATGAATGATTATTTTACATTCAGGTGGTGTGTGTTCCAAGGAACTGGAAGCAAGCAGAGTACGGCTGTTTCTAAAGCACATAGCGATGCATTCGAAAAAACGGAAAAATCGATCCACGAATCAATTTATTGTGACACCCCTAGTTTAGCAGATGTTGTTTTACTCTGTTTCTGAACAAGAGGAGACCACAGACAAAAATCAGTGCACTTTGATGACTGGACCAGAGATCAGGACAGACTTGTTTTAATTGTTGGTAAGGTGTGAGATCAGGGGCCGGTTGCATAAAAGGTTTAGACTAGTCTTAAAAGTTAGTCATCTATTTTTTTTTTTTCCTCCAAGACTGGTCAAAATTTTTACAATTCGG
The DNA here is from genome assembly GCF_022985175.1 of Labeo rohita. Taxonomy (NCBI): domain Eukaryota; kingdom Metazoa; phylum Chordata; class Actinopteri; order Cypriniformes; family Cyprinidae; genus Labeo; species Labeo rohita. Next base: position 39,258,339 of record NC_066884.1, on the reverse strand, counting down.
TTGCATAACTTAGATTAGTCTGAGTTGAATCCAAAATATAAGACTGATTATCCCTTTATTAACTGCTAGTTGGTCTTAACATGGCTAAGTTTATGCAACTGGCCCCAGGAGCTTCAGAATCGGTGTAGGCACAGTGAGTTTTGCGTCCACATGTAATGAATGCTCATGTTGGGACAGGAATCCAGCTAAATCTCTGAGGATAATGGCCTGTTTGCTGTAGTTATTGAGCCGTAGATCTGGTGTGATTGTGGAAGGTCGGGTACGAGTGAGTCACGTTGTTTTGTGAAGCTGTGTGTCACTGAGTGAATCTCCTGCGTGAGAACTCGCTGATTCAGGAGTATCGAGACGTCCGTCTGTTCGCCAGAGTCCCAGCGCTCGTCTCGATGAGCCGATGAGATGCGTGTGAGATCTTTAATGACTTGAAGCTCTCTGGGGTTCAGTAGTGCTCTCCTGTTAATGTCCTTTAGATGAAAGTGGTGTTGTTGATTGTGTGTGTCTACGATCGTCTCATGCTCCGTTTGCTAATGCTGACAGGTTAAAGGAGGTGTTCGGATGCCTGAACGCAGTCAACTCGTGCTTGATCTGCCCTTCAGGAGCATCATCTGTATGTCGGGAGTGCTCATGAAGACTGTGAGAGAGCCGTCAGCGGCTCAGAGATGTGTGTGTTTTTCACAGGAACGCTGTTTCAACACCAGGATTACACACACACACACACACGTTGGGTTTACATGTTTTATGGGGACATTCCATAGGCGTAATGGTTTTTATACTGTACAAACCGTATTTTCTATCACCCTATACCTACCTTATACCTAAACCTAGCCCCCACAGGAGACTGTGCACACTTCTACTTTCTCAAAAAAACTCATTCTGCATGATTTATAAGCCTGTTTCCTCATGGGGACCTCACAAATGTCCCCACAAGGTCAAAATTTACTGGTATTACTATCCTTGTGGGGACATTTGGTCCCCATAACGTGATGAATACCAGGTGCACACACACACACACACACACACACACACGAGCTGTGAACTGTAGTTACTCAACATTTACAGTCAAGCTACTTTTGAAAAACTACACTCCAAACTGCTACAATAGATTCAGATGTGTAATAATATTTCATTATGCTGGCAGACAAAAAAAATAGTACTGATACACTGATTATAAATGCAGCCACAAATTCCGTTTTAAACGTGTTTTGAGGGAAGCGGTGCCTGTGCTGGAGTGTTTCTGTCACACGAGGTGTTCAGTCACTGGCTGTAAATGATTCAGAGCCGTTAGCTGAAGTTAAACAGGCCGACCGCTCTTAAAATAAAGCGTGTTTGCATACGGCTGTATGTACAGTTCAGATCTCTGATTTCATTTGCATTTGTATGCGTGTGTGACGCTCCTCAGTGTCAGTCTGTCTTTATTCGACTCCGGAGCCGTTTTTAATTTGTTTTCGGGCCCATCTGACATCAGGCCTGACATTTGGAGGCTGTGCAGATAGAGGGCTCTTTGTGAGGTTTCTCTCTCTCTCGACTGGACGCCCCATCCGTCACCCAGCCTCTTATCGGAGTCTCGGCGCTCAGATCCTCACGCGGTGACGGAGGCGTGACGACGCTCCTCTCCGGATCTGACACGCGTGTGCTCTGGGCCCTGATTGCTGTGTTACGATGCTCTCACGTCTGTCTAATGTACAGCACGCAGACATTCATCATGTCATTCATTTAATTTGAGTTTATTCAGTTCAATTCAAATTTATTTGTATAGCGCTTTTCACGATACATATCGTCGCAAAGCAACTTTACACCCAATTGACATTTTTACTCTATATGTTGTAGTAGCTTGATGTACATATGGTAGAGATGTGTGGTAAAGATCAATTAATGACGTAATCAAACAGACAAACAGTTTATCACTTTTCCTGACTTTAACAGCCATAATGAACAATGGAATTAACCTCATATCTTAAAAATAACAACAAACTATAATTTGTGTAAAATGGTAGCTGTCACCAAGTATGTAATTTCAATAATGTTAAAATGTGTCATTTTTATTAATTCACGTATGTATCCAGGGGTGCACATTTTTTTGGGTCTCATAAGAATACCTGGAGATTTGGTTTGGTCCTCATATTGCAGAAAGTGTGATTCATTAAACATAACTTTAAAATAATAATAATAATAATAATAATAATAATAATAATAATAATAATCATTGGACTTTATTTAGGTTTTTTTTTTTTAAATAAAACAAAATAATAAAGTGTGGTGATGCTATTATATTTTACAATAAAAAGGGAGTATTAAATCAAATATAGTACACTTAAAAATAACATGATGATAATTACTTTTTTTTATATATGGATTCTCATCATTTTCAAACTTAAAATGAACAAACTTTTATTTTGGCGGGTTGCCAACAAGTACGCGCTTCCGGGTTTAGCGTTTCCGACTGAAGACAGTCAGTGAATGAAATATTACAGTCTTGCATTGTGCTTTGAAACGGCAGCGAAGAGCCTAATTATGCTTGCAGTTCGAAAACAAATTGTCTACAGTATTGCAGTTTGTCGCTCTAAAATGGTATTTGTGCATTAACAGCTGTCAGCCATGACGGTACACAAATGTGTGCTCTGAACTTATTTACACAGCGCATTTTCTTATTTTAGTTGTGTACGCGGACCTGTCGATCGCTTATGTGCACCCCTGTATACATCCATCTGTTTGGGAGTGTGAGACAGACTCCGCCCACACGCTCTTCTGATTGGCTGTGATGTTTGATTGATTTTGTCATGTGGACAGACAGATTGATTGTTTGCTGTAATGTCATCATAGTGTCTGGTTAAGATTCTGTGTAAGTCTTTTAGCAGAATCACTTGCTTTGCCTTTGAACTAGGGATGCACCGATACCGATACTGAGCTCCTGTACTCGTACTCGTTAAAATGCCCCGATACCAAACGCCGGTACCACATCATGTGACAAGTGCAGGCAAAGAAACACCGACAACAAAACAACAGACAGCAGAATGGAGTCATTAGAGATTAAGGATGTCTACGAAGTATGTGTATGTAAGTAATATAATGTTAAACATTCAGTATTAGCTTGTATAACTGGTGCGCGTCAGCTGACAGGCAAAGCACGCAGAGTTAATGTCCCGCCTTGACATCACTGGAAAGATTGTAGTTCGGTGAGATATGTCAAAAACAATTTAAGTAAATCAATGCACAAGTTATTTAACGGTATAGAGAGAGAGCGCGCGCTGTTGCGTGATCTTCATTGATGTTCGCACATGCATCTTTTGGATTAAAACAAATTCATATATATATATATATATATATATATATATATATATATATATATATATATATATATATATATATATATATAGGGGCATTCGCTATAAACATCGTTTTTTTTTTTTTTTTTTTTTTTTTCAACCTTAAGCAGACACGAATGTCCGGCGAAAGTGAAACTGTAGCAGCCCGTGTGAAATGCGATGCGATGATTTGCTTCACGAGTGTTTCTCCATTATTTGAGTCGCTTTGGATTGTAGCCCAAATAGCAGCATATTTCAGATAAAAAAACGTGACTTATAATTCTGAAAATATCAGAGTTTCAGGAGATCAGGAGATTCATAATGAGTGGTTCGCGTGATTACAGTACTGAGCCGCTGCAATTGAGCAGTTTAATGCTATTAAATTGAAGATGATGTACCAGAGAGCAAGAAAAAAACAAAACAAACGAACAGTGAAAGTAACAAAACACATTTTAATGGGCATAATTAAGTGTAAAAATAATTAAGGGATATATAGTCAACCCAAAAATTATTCAGACAGCAGATATACACCATCTTTTGACAATTTTTGATATATATTGATATATATGATAATGGGTTCTAAATACATTTTGGTTTGACTGTATCTATTTGATAAATAAAGTTGACCAACTAACACTATACATATTCTTTTAGTTTCTGTACCCTATATTTTACAAATCTACCTGTAAATTTTAAAATATCGGTATCGGTACTCGGAATCGGCAAGTACCAAAAATAAAAGTAACGGTATCGGGCGAGTACTGAAAAAAGTGGTATCGGTGCATCCCTACTTTGAACCATCTTAATTTTAGGGTTAGGGTTGCCCTAACCTAACTGTCCACCATTTTTCTCTCTGTAAACATCTGATTCACTCAGAAAGGCATCAGTTACAAAGGTAAAATGTGTCATTTCATGGCTTTAACTTGGCTGGCTTTCACTACAGTATTTGTGTTTTTATATTATGGGGCTTTTCTCTGCAGTTATGTAGGTTTATTTTTGCGTTTGTTCTCGAGCTCCACATTTGCGTTTCTGCTCCTCTGTGTCCGTTTTTCCAGATCGCTGATAGCGACCGTTTTATTTGCCGGCTTTGGGATTGCAGAGGCTTGTTTACTGAAGCCTGAAGCAGCTGGAATGATTTTTGGAGAAGCTCAGTGTTGCTATAAAGCAAAGGTCAGATGAACGCATGAACTCTTCCAGAAACACAAGAGTATTTGACGTCCTGTCCTGTCCTGTCCTGACACTGATGGAGGTGGTTCACTCCGACAAGCCTGAATGTGTCTGACACATTTGTGCCTGTTCAAAAAAAACAAAAAACACACACACTTTGGAGGCAAAACGTCTGGATTCTTGTGTTTACGTCACTGTAACAAAGTCAAGATCTCTGAATAACCGTGGATATGTGATAGCAGTGATCGGTCACAGTAATTCCTGCTCATTTGTAATCTAGTGATGGGTTACAGTGGTGTGTCGGCGGCACTTTGAGGTTCAGCAGATGGAAAGTTTTGCGTTCAGCACCGTTTGCTGAGGATTACGAGAAGATGTAGCGGAAGAGCGCAGGGGACGCGTTTAAAGTTTTTATGTTCACATGGGTTCTTCTGTGTTCATGCCATTAGATGCTGAGAAACAGTGAGACGACGGGGGCCGATATGTTCTTGACGAATGTTACGGCGAAGAGACGAGAGTCACTCGTGACCGCCGCGAACAGCCGCTCGTCTGCGGTAACGCGGCACACGCGGCTCTTTCTGGCTCGTCCTGCTCTGACCATAGAGACGTGTCATGTGAAAAACATTAGCTTATGGCTTTGGCTACTTTAGCGAGTTCCCATTGGCTGCGCTCCAGTCCGGAGCAGCTGCGCCGTCAGTAAATCCTCAGCGCTGCTGGAGCGCATTATGGACGAGAGACAGAATGAAACACCAGATGTATTTATTTCCACACACGATGCATTTCCCTGTAGTTTCTGTGCGGATGAAGCGTTCGGAGACGTGTAGGTAAAGAATATGTGTGTATAGAACAGCGTTTCGGCATCTAACGCCGGAGTCTCTTCGTGTCCGGCGACTGCTGCTGATAACATGAGTTTGACCTTGGATTCTCTCATTGAAATTCAGCTTCATTGGTTGTAATATCAGCCGTCTGTCTCCAGAGAGGCTCCACAGAACTCCATTAACATTTAAATTCATTCAGATGTTCGTGAATTCATTTATTTCAGTCGTCACACATATTAAATGCATCTCTGTATAATGCCGTTCACATTGTGTTGGTGTTATATTTACACATCATAAATAATGCATCTCGCCTTCGGCTGCGGTCTGTGGAAACGGGAAGCTAAAGACGGTTTGAGCTCCAGGCTTCACCTGACCTTTCTGGATCTTCTGAAACTCTGACCTCCTGAGCCTGAAAGCATGAAAACGGTGCACTTTTGAGCTGGATTCTAAACAACAAAGGAGTGACAGATCGATGCAGTCCTAACGGCTCACTGCAGGGCTGGTGAACTGAACTGAGCTTGACCAAAAACGTGACTCTGACTACTGAGTATTCATTTACACACAGGTGACTTTATATAAATGATCAGGTCCGGACAGTTGTTGTCGCTGTTGTTTCCAGTTTCTCTATCAGTAGTGAACATCCCATGTGTGTGCTCACTTGATACATGTTTAGCATTCAGTTAGCGTGTTGTGCGTTTAGCATGAATAAAACATCCTGCTGTCAGTAAAGTTTCATTAGCTGTGTCTGAAATCGTTCACTCGTTCACTAATGCCTATGTAGTGTATGGCAGTCCAGTGGTCTGTATCAGAAGGAGTGAACGAATTCGGATGGTGACGTATACACTGCGCTGACACTTGCAAAAACATCTTCGTCGCATATGCTTTTATATTACATGTACCTTATTTTAGAAAATAATATTAATTACAATAACTGACTTTATATTGTAATTATACATGCCGCTGTATATAGTGTTAATTTGTTTTGTGATGCTTATATGTTCATAATCATTAAATACTATTAAAATACTGTCAACAAAAATAAACACACGTTCATATGTATTTATTGTTTGTAGTATCTTGAAATTCTCCTGTGCAGTGTTTTGCAAAGTGCCCTCAATTTTATTAAATGGGTAAATTAGTTTTACATCACAATTGTTAAATATCCACCAAATTATCATTACTTTCGTAAATTAACAAAGATGTCACATCAGTAAATTAGTAAAACATTAAACTCAGTTAAAGCCTACATTGTGTATTTAAATATAAATAATGCATCAAATAAACATTAAAGCAGAAATAAGAAAAATGTAAATGGCATCTCTCATTCAAACTCGCTCTCTCTTTCAGCTGGTCGTTCTCTGCGTTGGATTGTGGGAAATAGGGTAAAACGTAGTGAACGAATGTAGGGAATGAAGTCGTTCATTTTTTTTATTCGGACAGCACTACAAAATGTCTGACACCCGATTGAGTGCGCTATGTAGTGGATAGGGAGCGGTTTCGGAAACGGCTATCGTCTCGTTATCGATGCCTGTTTTTCTTTCTAGGAACTGTTTTTTGGCTCACGAAGCGTCCGTCTGCTCATCGTCCTGCAGTCGGCGGTGTGTTTCTGCGGATGCGGTTAGCCGTGCGAGCGTGTCTGGGACGGGACGCTCGTGAGCGGGACACATGCTGATGATGTAGAGCTCTGTCAGGCCGCAGGCGGAGGATGACCCGCTAGCGCTGACCCCTCTAGCCGCCGCTGCACACCTGCGAGCAGCGCTAACCTAGTTTAGCTATCCAGCGCTGCGGTTCGGCCCGCTTTCAGCTGAAGGGACGCGTCTATTTGTCTTGTCCGTGTAGAAACGCACAGATACGGGACAGATGCTGCGGCTCTGCCGCTTAAATCCCAAATGATTGAAGAGCACTAGTTGGCCGTTACTGCAAATCTGACCGATTAGTTAGTCTGCCCGTCTACAGCAGCCTGAGCTGATGGAAACAGCAGGACCATTCTGAAATTGGGCAGCATTACTCTAATAACGGTCTGTTTTTGCCTTCTGACAGCGTTTGAGCGTCTCGGAGTCTCCTCGCACTAACGAGGCTTCAGTCTGGTGTCTGAAGGATGTTCGTGCCGTAATGATGATCCTCTAACCAGCTTAAGTCTTCACGTCAACTTAATAATGTTGATCTAATTGAGTTTGTCTCCTGGTTCTTTAGTTCTCTGAAGGTCAGCGGTCGGAGAGAGAAGAGCTCCTACATTTGCTTTGTGTTTTTGTCGGCATCAGATGATCTTAGCATGTTTGTGAGTTTGGTCTTGGTGTTTTTTGGTGTCCTTCTCGCATCTGTAAATAAGCCCAGTCTTTACGGTCACAGTCATTAGTGTGCTGGAGCGTGAACGGAGGGCCGATTGCTGGTGTTTTACTTGTTTTCTCCAGCTGGTTTGTCAGAGGGTGTAAACATTATTTATCAGTGCAGTCTGAGCTCGAATGGCCGACGTCCATCTAATGAGCCTTAAACCGTCAGCAAACGCCGTCGCTCCCTAACCGTGCGATTGCCTCGTTTAATGACACGATATGTGACGGTTTGCTAAGTGTGAACTCCATGAAACCCACGTGAATGAGTGGCAGTCAGGGTCAGAAATTTACGGGGGTTTGGGGCAAAAATTGAGAAAAAGAATCACTCCCAGATTCAAGACACAATAAACTGTTGTTATGTGATCTGTTATGGCTGTTGTTATTATAATAAATGAATTCATAAATGGTTCTTAGTGTTTTGGCTGTGAAGTCAGAATATGATGTGCTTTTTCCTGCCGTACAGGAGCGGTTAGGAGCTGTTTGTTATGACGCAGTGATAAATAATGGTCTGATTGTGCGTATGAATTGAGGATGTGTGTGTGAGCGAGTGCTGAGAGTGATAGCCGGTCAGTAATTGACTCTGAAGGTGTTTATAATCTGATGCGCGGCTGTGAGAGGTTGATTACCTGATCTGTTTTGGTCTGTGTTGCTCAGGGCAGCAGGATGAGTCTGAGCGTTTGGGATCTTCATCTCTGTTAGTCTCCATTTTTCAGGCATTATCTGTTCCGTTCAGTGGATTATTTATGTTCGTTGTTTTCAGGGCCAAACGGTTTAGCTCATGTTGTTGGCAGGAGCTTCTCTTGTGTTTGAGGAGAACTAGGGCAGCGTTCCTCCGTCTGTGCTGATGTAGATGAGGAGGTATCGTGGCGTTTGGGTGGCGTTTCCGCCGCTGCAGTCTCGGAGCGCGAGCGTGTCGTCTCCTGACGGTCGGGCCCCTGCTGACTCGGCCCTCGGGCCCCCGGAGGGTCGCCTGCTTCCTGAATGATTCCTCTGTCGGACGGCTCTATTCCCTGAGGTGACGCCGGATGACAACAAACAATGGCTCTTATCAGACTCGCGGCCGACCTGAAAATATGAGGGCGTTATTCCTGCGGGTCGCTGCCGTTATGAATGCGGTGGGCTGCGTTGCGAGATTGGGTCGTGAGCTCGGCACAGATGAAGGATTTGCCAGTCAGTTTGTGACGATGGCCACTGCCTCATCCGGCAGCTGCGGAGCGGGAACATCTAGCGAGGACCGTCCGCTCGGTTCACATCGGTAGAGATCTGGCCGTTTGGATGATCACCGGCTGTTCGTTCGGTCAGCACGAGCGTCTCGCAGCAGTCATCCATCCTCTCCTAATGTTACGGTCTCTACGGTCCGGCTCTATTGTAAAACCAGCAGTTCACAGCCAAGCCAAAGCTCTCTTTATCCATCTTTATAAAGATGATTTTATGTATTTACTACAAATAATATTAACAGTCTAGTAATTTGAGAGCAGAGTTGAACAGTAAGATGAAGGTGAATGTGAGGATGTGTCTCTTCCGCTTTACCTGCAGTCGCTGCATGAACTAAACCTGAAACAGATTCATTCATTTACTACTGTTTCATTAGTCACCTAGTTCACATGTGAAAAATGTATTTACTTTATATGAATAAAAGTCTTTCAGGTCGGGTTTTCTTTGATCCTCCCACAAATGAGCATTTTTCAGGGTTTTGTTTTAAGTTTATTTGTCAAGTCACCTTCATTTCTGTAGCACTTCACACAGTACAGATTGAGTCAAAGCAGCTTTACAGTGTTAAAGAAGAAAATGTTTCAGTGATGCAAACTAAATTCTGCTCTGTATTTTTCCCCCAAATTCTGTTTTGCATTGTGTGTGTGTATGTATGTGTATATATATATATATATATATATATATATATAATATATAATTTTTTTTTTTTTTTTTTTTTTTTTTTCCTTCTAGATCCCATTTAAATTTTAATACTGGTTTATTAAACACATATGATGACATTTTATGGCAGGCACTTATGACAGAGCTTTAATTGTGCTGATTGTAGTTTCTGTGGCGAAGCTCAAATGAGCGTGAGCGATGCCGTGAGGTGTCTGCTGTGTGTCGGGGTCCCACGAGAGCCCGGATGTGTCTCTGTCATGCCAGCTGAGGGCTGCTGGGATTGAGTGTGAGTGATCTGTACGTGTTCACTGGACTGTAGGCAATGACACTCATTAAGGGTGGAGATGTGTGTGCATCTGTGTGCAGGACAATAGGAACATGAGCAAACGCTGATTCGGTGCTCAGAGGAATTTCAGTGTGTTTCACATGATTGCAAATCTTAACAATGAGGATTTTTCATATTGGCCTGTAACCTTGTTGTATTTGAATAAATCTGCTCTGAAAGTGCTGCATCTCAACTGAAAGCCACACGTACAACAAACCGATGAGTTTGTTCTGCCGTCGTCCCTTCAGGTCATCTGATTTTTGATTTTTACCCATCGCTGTGTGTATCAGACTGGTTTCAGCTCAGGTCCTGTCCTCAGATTGCCTCATTCTGTTGGTTTTTCTTGTACTACTTCTGAAACGCACACATTATTTACATTGTGGTAATGATGGTGAGAGCTGACGTCACACACAGACGGGTCTGTGCCAGCATTAGTGTGGATGGATGTAGTGTGTGTTTCACTGGAACATGCAGCTGTTTGTGAGGCCAACACTGACTCCAGATATCAGATGTTATTTCAGGGTTATTGTAGGAGCACATGAGAGCTTTGGCAACTACAGAAAAAGTCGTAACTGCCAAACCTGAACACATATGTTGGTGTTGGCGTGTGCTCTAAGCACGCGTGTTTCCAGGATCGGCGCTCGGACGCTTGTGGATTACAGCCTCCACATCCGGTTTAATTAACAGCCAACTTTCTGTTTTCCTCTCAGCGCACAAACGCTGCATCAGCACCGATCGCCAGCAGATTACGCTTCGATTACGAGATTACTGCCCAATATGAGGAGGGGGAGATGCGAGGCAGTGGTGAATATGCCATTATGGAAAACCTAAGATTACTTCAGTGACTCAAACACCAACAAGACGCTGAAGACAAAGCTGTCGGCAAATGAAGCCTCCCAGAGATGCTTGGATGTCCTCCGTTAATGTTCGACGTGCTGTTTGGGAGTTAGAGAGGAAAACAGACTGAGAGCATCTAGAGCTGAGCCGAACACCATGCAGGAGCTCTTACGTCTTCAGCGTGATGTTTGCGGGATGGCAGATCTCAGGTCAGACAGCAGGAACCAGAAGAGTTTTAGGCTCCTGGTGTCTTTCCTCAAACCATCCCGTTTTATTGCATGTTTTACTTGTTTCCGGATCGGGCCATGCTCTAGTCGTCCGAAGGGAGAAAATAGAGTGGTTTGTTTACAATCTGAGTCTCTTCTCCGGCCACCTGACCTGCTGGATCACGTGGATAAGGATGTTGATACTCCATTTATACAGCTAATGGCGTTTGGTACCCATTTCAGATGGAAATGCTCAGCCTATGTCTGGATAAAAACTGCTCTTTGAAACTGGGTCCAAATAATGGAGCAGAACTTGATTTGTCTCTCAGATTCCCTGCAGACATGGAAGACACGTCTCTCTATTTGTTGTCCTTTCAGTGTTTCAGACGGCTCTGCCTTTTCCCACAATCCCCTGCGGCTTCGAGCTCATAACATCAAACCGTACTCTTGGCCGTCTGGAGTCACGGTTCAGTGTCTGTCGGGCGGAGGTGATGCGGAGGCGTCCTGTGTTCATGCGTTGGTTGATATTGTTAATTTTCTCATTAGAAAACCGACTCCTGCGCCTGCTTCCAGGTAAACAGGCTTTTGTTTTCAGGATCCAGTTCGATTCCTCAGTGATGTTCTGAGTGTTGTAGCACTGCAGTGTGAATCGGTTTGTGCAGCTCTTTCTTTCCAGTCCACTTGACTTTCCTCTGTCCTTCAAACACAGTGATGAAGTGCTGGCGCAGCTGTGACGCTCGCAGTTCAAACTTCTGTAATTGCATTCTTAAAACCCCAAACAAGCCCTCGACTCAGCGCTCGATTAATGGCGTCGTGCTCAGCGAGCTCTTATCGTGGGCGCGGAGGCGCGTGTCTGGCCCGTCCTCTCGGGCGTCTCCTCTGCTGGCGGGGGTCAGCGTAATTTAGCGGCGTCTCACTCGCTGGGGCTCAAATTAATAAATTGAGGGAGCGGGGAGCATCTGGGGAGCTTTCAGCATTGTCTTACTGTCACAGGACTGTTGAATAGGTAACAAAGAGTAAAGCGGGTTAGTCTCACCAGGGGCCCGTTAGCCCCGGCGCTGTGATGAAGTATATTGTCCGTATGTATCGCTGGTGTAATTAATGACAGGCGGACGCAGCCGCGGCGAGCGGCTTTCAGCTGAAGTAATTAAGAAGTTATTTACTGCGGGTGTCTAATCAGGCCCTGATATTTTGTGCCGTCCGTGTGGAGAGAACGGAACCCGCGGAGCCTCGTGAATGAGCCTGTTTATCAGCGCGAATAGAGCAGAACGACCACAACTGGGTCTCGGCTCCGTTCTGATGGGTCACATGGCAGGAGCAGAGAACAGCGATGAATGCTAAAACGCTGTATAGTTACGATAGCAGAATGAACAGACTCATCAGAATCCAATGAGGAGGAGAAAACGCTTCCCGTATCGGCTGCTGTTGTGTGAATTGAACTCATGCTTTGGTACAGTCATTTTGCAGTTTATAGTTTTATTAATGCATTGTACCAGTGGATGTTAAGGACATTTTTGGTTTTACTTTGGTTGTAGTACTGTGTCGTTCCCTTGATGTCCAGTGTTCAGTATATATCCTGTAGTAAAACGCATCGAGGAGCTCTACCAGTTTTACAGGTTCACAGTGTTCACAGGCCCGCCCCCCCTTGAAGGTAGGGTTAATTTTTGAATATAGCACCAATTACAACAGAAGTCATTTAAGGTTACCTTTCCTATAGAACGGGTGTATAATCTTTAATTAAACAAACTAAATAACCTTATGGTATTTTTCTTATTTACACGACGGCATGTCATTTCTGTCTCTACGTGGACGCGCGTCTATAATTAATTTCTCCTCTGTAAAAATGCAGACGGGATCGCGAGTCCATTCATAAAAACGGATTTACTCTAGCACGGAATGCCAAGGAATTCGTCGAATTTTGGATAAATCAAAAGTTGGTCTGTCACTTAATTCAGATTGTGATATGCACTAGTGTCTCTGAATATTGAAACGCAAAAAGACGGTTTAAATATGAATCCTGCGTGTTCCGTTTGCCTCTGTATGAATGAATGGCGGAGACGGGTTTTGTTTACTACACAAATACTGAAGCACACGTGACGCTCGCGGTGATTTACGGCCTCTGTGTCTCTCTATATATGACGACATGAACAAAAAAATGTTTAATGCCTTAATTTGATTATCAGAAAAATTAAAACACAGGAATTTCTGGGAAAAAAAGAAAAAGATTGTACCTATTGTTTAAGATGTTGAAAGCATTTTGAGTATTTTGGTACAGTACAGATTAAAAAGTACCTTATCAAGGTATTAATTTAAAGTACTTAAAGAGACTTATGTAATCAGAAATAAAGTCAAAAGCAAACAATTCAGTCACATGCATGCACAAAGTCAGCACTGTATGACGGTTGCTTGATAAATAATTTATGAAACATAACATTGTCTTCAGCCAAAACCATATGACCTGGAACAAATAATAGATTCACAAGACCAAAAATTAGCTGCTAGATTTGCCCAAAATGAATTATACTTCATGTTTAACCACTACAGAGGCATCAGAACCAGCGGCAAATGTCAGAAGGAGTAGCCGAGCCGAGGCTGCTCTCGGTGGGACGCGTGAGCACTGAGCGTCCGCTGTTCGCCTGGAGCTCACGTCTCTGAAATCAGTGAAGCCAATTTTCAAATAGGCGCTGTCTTTATAAATAAACCGCAGATTTGAGTTCTAAACAACTACGTTATCGCCTGAAAACAATAAAAGTAATATTTAGAAAATTATGCAAGTTTTCTCCTCCGCCATTAACGCTCGCTGATTGGTGCGCAATGCATTCTGGGATACGTGGCTGCCTCAAGTTTGCACAAGTCTCCTCTTGATGCGTCCTTGATAAAAGGGGCGGAGCAAGAACATATTTGAACTGTATTTGGTTACATGTGAACTTTGAATTGGAACAGCACTTGGGCGACGACTGATGACGTTTCGCAAGAACACAAGTACGGACAAGAACGCATATTGAGAAACGCGTCTTGTTTCTAAGAAATTCAGCAAAATCAACGAATGAGTGTAATCTTCAAATATCTGTCAGTGAGGAATGAAAACTTGTTTCCCTTTAAATTAATTTGATTTTTCTTAACCTGATGTTCTTTTTTTAATTATCAGCTCACTTAATTTTCATCAGTTTCTCAGAAAACAAGACACCTTATTTGAATGTCATTTGCATCTCCAGTAAATTTATCTTGATGTAAGAATCTTCAGACATTTGCACTGGAAAACAAGACAGAAATACTGAGCAAGAGCATCACTTTTTTTTGCAGTGTGATCAGAAGTACTGTAAAAGTTATTTACGTATGTGGGCCTGGACCACAAAACCAGTCTAGTTTTTGAAACACTATCTGAAAGCTAAATAAATAAGCTTCCCATTGATGTATGGTTTGTTAGGACAATATGTGGCTGAGATACAACAATTCTGTCATATTGAGAAAATCACCTTTAAAGTTGTCCAAATGAAGTTTTTAGCAATGCATATTACTAATCAGAAGTTAAGTTTTGATATATTTATGGTAGGAAATTTACAAAATATCTTCATGGAACATGACCTTTACTTAATATCCTAATGATTTTTGTCAAAAGAAAAATCTATAATTTTGACCTATATGTATTTTTGGCTGTTGCTACAGATAAACCTGTGATACTTAAGACCGGTTTTGTGGTGCAGGGTCACGTATTCTGTTGTTTGGGAACAGAGATATTCCGTCTATTCAATTGGTTAATTTGTAAAATGGATGTGAAGTGATAGAGAGCTGGTGGAAGTTGTATTTTAAAACTTTACGGTGTTGCTGATATAAGATATTTAGAGACCATACTGATGTGTTTTGTTCCATTTGTTCTTTTTCCTTAAATGTTCTTTACTTTGTCTTAAAAAGGTTTTACATTTACCACGTTAATGTCAGGCCTCGCGGCTGCGCTCTGGGTTGTGTAAGAGCTGTGTTTGTGTCGTGACCTCCTGTCAGGGGCGGGCGGAGGTGGACGCGGGTCGGTTTAGTGTGAAGCGTTGTTGGGGTACGGTGAGTTTAATCCATGTTATTGGGCTCGTATCACATTAAAACAGCCCCGTCCCCAGTGTAGGGGGACCCATCTGCGCCTGGTTTTATTTATTTTTTTTTTTTGGGTCATGTGACTCCTCTAATGGCTAATGTGGTGAGGGAGATAGATGTACTGAAGATCATACGATGTCAAAGGCAGAAACTGTTTGGAGAGTCTAGATTGTTCGAGTGCTTATGTCTTGATCCTGGTTAGTCTTTTGTTTTGTCTCCATCTTTACCAGCCAAATTCAGTTTCATCAAATGCACAGCTGCTTCTGTTGATGTCATGATATTTTATCTTCTAGTTCCTTTAGAAATAACAAAGGATCAGCAGGAATATGTAAATTTATTTATTATGAGTTTAATTGTTCATACAAACAGCAGCTTTTTTCTGACTGTATCAGCATGTAATGCCGTCGATGGAAAATGAGACTAAAGTGTTTGCTTTTAAATATAAACACACTATATCTGTGCGTTTGCGCTGTTTGCTGTGACTCGATCCGCCATCGGACCTTCCGTGATGAACTGTATTAAATCCAAACACGGTATTGTTTGCGATTGAGACCGAATAAATGCACTTACGCTTCTCTGTGGCACAATACAAAAGCTTTTTTGTTGTCGGTTTATTAAAAAGACATAGATCTAATTTGTAATTATTGGAATTTATATCAGGAATGTCAGTTTTTGCGTTTTTGACTTTTTACCAATTTTTACAATGCAGAGAGAGTGTTAATATTTCAGATAATAAACTGGGAAAACAGTAGACATCAATCGAGCATGTGTTTGAGTTTGTGAAAGCGCAATAATTCTGATTCTCAAATGGCAACGGTGACGATGAGTAATCGCTATTATAATTTAGAGCAAAATAACTGTGATTATCAGTTTAACCATTATACAGCGTGACTAAAATATGAGTTAAAATTATGAGCTGAAATATAAGTTTACTGATTAAAACTAAAGTAAAACTCCCAGACTTTGTCAGCTAGAATTTGGCTAAACAAGAAAACAGGCCAGGTTGTCTAAATATGATAAAAAGTAAAAAGGACATTTGACACGGGACTAAGACTCAAAAAAACAAACAAAAAAAAAGCCCAAAAAAACTGCTGACAAAATGAACGCTAATGTGGACAGTAGATTGCAGTGAATATCACTAGGTTCAGTAGTCATTACACGTGTAGTTGAACAGCTCCAGCTTCAGGTGCGGTAATGAGGCTCCGCAGACACATTTCTAGCTCAGCACTTTCGCGCGGAGCCGTTGCTGGAGGGGAGGTGATGCTGGATGCTGTTGTCTAATGATGCTCCTCAGGCAGTCCAGCGTTTTGAGCTCCTGGACGGGTCCCGACTCGCCGGCAGAGATCCTTCCCGCGGCGGGGCCCGTGTCTCTGTAGCCGTTTGAAGCAGGCCGGACGGGGCTCGTCGACAGCGCTGATGAAAGACGAGACTCGCTCGAGGCTCAGAGCTCCGTCCGCTCGGCTCTCGGTGGAGCTCGTTCAGCGAACAACAGCAGAAAGATTTTCCATCCGGCCCCCCGTCCTCCCGCCAGACGCTTATCGATCGGCGCTCTGAAACGCAGAGACAAAACACTCTTTACCTCTCAGCCAAACTTCTGCAGGAGAACAACAAACTCACAGCTAAATCCAGGCTTTGACTTTCATCGCTGCTGTTTTCTGTGTTTCACTGTTGTCTGGCCCAGTGACGAGTCACAGCGGTTCATTCTGCTCCAGTCTCTCTGTGTGTCTGACTGAGACTGCAAAGAGTCATAGTTTTAGTCCTGTGTCAAATGTCCTTTATATCACATTTAGTCAGCCTCTCCTGTTATTTTAGTCAAGTTTAGTTGAGTGGAAGTCATGTCTGGATTCATCACAGTTCATCAGTTTCATCAGTGAGAAGGTCTGATGGCAGATGTAGTGGCAGCAAACAGCGCAGGCGGCCTGTGAATGAACACGAACTGTGTGACGCTTTCATTTGAGCAGATTATCTCGATAGAGGTCGATTAAACTACTGCTTACACGTTTATGAATGAATCATCGGTGCTTTTTCTGCAGTATAAGTGAGAGCGTGTGTGAACGGTTGCCAGATTGAGAGTAAAACACTGGGCAGAAAATGGTTCTGAAGCTCTGATTAGGGGATTTAAACTCTTGACATCTGGCAACGCAAGCATGAAAACTGATGTAGACACGGTTCATATTTAATGTCATGGAATAACAAGGTTGTCAACAAATAATTTTAGTCATGTCTTTCATTAACAAAATGTAACATTATTAACAAAACTGATGCAGTGTGACTGTAGCTGATGAATATCATGTGGAAGCTTCAGGTTAATTGTTACACCAAACTCAAAAGAAGGTTCATCCAGACCACACTCTGATCACTTTTTCTGTTTGCATTTACAAATGAACATATTCTGGAGGATGCTGGCTCTGCAGTCAGTGGTGAATCCTCTCCGTGTTCAGACGTGTTGATGTCTGTCGCTCTTACTGTATGATTGTGTGTGTGCGTAACGCTCCTGACGTTCACGATCGCCTCTCTCTGTCCCACAGCTGTCTGAACGCTTGCACGTACTGCAAAACCAAACACGCCAGAGGAGATCTGGCCAGTTACCCCATCGAGGAGCTGGTGGAGAGAGCACGACAGTCCTTCCAGGGTGAGTGTGACCTTTGACCCCTGACCCCTTCAGTTTCTGATGACCGATTTCACATGTCCTGAAGTCAGAGTGACGCTTACAGCATTCGGCCTTCTGTTTAATATTTACTCTAGTACTAAATGAAACACAAAAGTTTGAGTAAGAGTGTTTCGTTTCAGTGATGCTGGAGTAAAGCGCTGCTTTTCTGACAGTAACTGAAGTTCATCAGAGATCAGAGTAAAATCTCTCTCGTAATTTTCCACAACCAATCCGCCCACGATTCCTCTCATCCAATCAAAAACTGAGTCATTTGTGTGTCATGCTGTTTTATCTGTGCAAACTCCTGTGATGTGTGTTTTTTGGGATGATTTTGCAGGCAGTTTAACATTAAGCCACATGGTGAATGATTACAAGCACTAGTTATTTGAACAAAGTTTCCTTGTGAGATGAATTTGGTGTCATTTTGTGTAAGAGGGCGATTAGACTAGGACTGAAACATAATGTCTCTGAACATAATGTCGTTGGTTATGTAAATATGTACTTTTGTTTGGAATGCGTGTTTCACCCTGAACACTCCCTACAGCGGATCAGTGGCTAGTGTGACGACGCTGCTTCATAGTCTTGCGTTCACGTAGCATCACGATGACCGAACGGACGCCTGCACATTTTCAGCAGAGCTGCATGAACAGAACCGCACTGATCGGATAGTTCTATATGTGTGAGCAAATGTCAGTTGTGCCAGAGCTTCCTGGTGCTGTGTGTGTGATTCTGTCATTACGGTGAGCTGAGTCAGTGAATAAAACATTTCAACACTCACACCTGTGAGGACACGCCGTCAGCCGCAAACACTGACTGAACGCGGCTATCGTTGTATTACTGATGGATGTTAGTTCATTCTTGACACTTTATTTATTTAGGGTAAATATTTTAAAACAATGTTTGAACAAAGCATTGAGTTTGTATTAGTTAATCAAAAAATAATTGATAGCTTAAAAGTGAATTTAATGAGGTTATATTGGTCTGATGATCTAGATCACTGTGCTAGATGAGCTGGACGTGTCAGTGGCGTCTCGTCATCAGTGTTTGTCAGGAGGCCGTTAGTGGTCGTCAGGACCGAGAGAACATCGTCTCATGACTAGAGGAAGTTTGTGCTGTTTGAGCGTCAGTAAGTCACGTCTGAACCGAGTTGAGCAACGCGTGTGAAAGTGTGTGTGTGAGGTTTCTGTGTTTCTCTGTTCCTCGTGGTGTCGCAGCAGCAGCACGTTTGCTCCACACATTTCCTCATGCTGACCATCTGTATCTGACACAAACTTTAGTCTGTGTGTGTGTGCGCACTAATGTCGTCAAACTGATGGAGAAGGAACACTTCACGCTTTCTGTTTATGTTCGGTTTCATTTCATCCAGTGCAAAATAAGAAAGGTTAAATGTGTATGTTTGACACAGAAATGACATTAATGCCGTATTTAAAAATATTTAGTGAAGGTATACATACATAGGTGCTTTATATTTATTTATACTTATATTAATGTAAGTGTATGAGCAGAAGCCTGTAGTTTGCGGTGCTCATGAAACACTGAGCGTGTGTAGACTAGAGGTTTTCTCAGGTCCTAAGGTCCGTACCTGATCCGAAACGACCTGAAGTAATTCTTCCCTATACCCGGTGTGCACAAAATTATTTTTTTAAAAGAAAAACCCAACCCGAGTCCGAACTTGACGGCATTAGGCTGTTTTCAAACCCAAAATGACGTGTGCAGCCCCGCAGTCAGGAGAAATCCCAGTGTCCTGCTGAATGATTTGGCCGCTGCTCCGTTCATTTCATTTATTTCTTTATTTACTTTTTATTACTACTTTATATTTTGCCTGTCTGATGGATACATGTTATTTCAGAGTTCAGCTTTCAATTGTGGATTTAAAAAAAAATAAATGTGATGGTTAGATAAAAATTAAATCGACAGTTTAATAAATCATGGATTTGCTAGCGTTGTCTGCAACATTATTTACCTCATCTCTGATGAAGGGACACAAAAAGAAAAGCACTGCATGAACACACAGAGTAATGAAGTGAGTGGATTTTCCTCTTTTTTTTTTTTTTTTTTTTTTTTTTTGACACGTGTTTCTCAAAAATGAACTTAACAGGAATGCAAAAGGAGGCTACGTATCCAGGATAGTGTAAAATCATTTGGATCTTATTAGGTCCATTCAGAAAAAGGTAATACTGAACCCGACCCGTGTCCGAGGGACTCGTAGACGTTTTGGACCCGAGCCCGTTCGGGTTGGACCTTGGGTTTTCTAGTGCAGACGCTGGAGTCACTAGACTTCCTGCTGAACTCAAACACACGTGTGTGTGTCGTTATACTGCAGATGGACTCTGATAGGACAGCTGAAGTTCTGCAGTAAATAGAAACGAACGACGTTATTAATAAATGTCCTAAACTTGTCCGTTTCCTCGCATCATACAGTATATGCCTGGAGTCAACTTGAGCTGTGATGTTCTTCTAAATCTCCTCCTAAACCAGCGGCGAATGCTCAGCCGTGTCACTAAACGGTGATTTCATTGGCACTGAACTCTGAGCAGATTTCTATGGCTTTATTCAAATATGATGTGTAAATGAGTGTCGTTTGAGAGCGCGGCTCTGAATGATGGGAGCGAATAGCTGCAGACGCGTCAGTTTCTCGGATGATTTCTGAGATGATCAGAGATCTTCTGACCGTCACGCCTGAGGTTTTATCGCTGTCGTCTCAGCAGACGGGTTTCTTTCTCTCTTTCTTTCTTTATTCTGCTGTGGCTTTGTTTGAAACCATTGTCTTATGGGAAACTGAGCAAAAACACACAATACTGTGTCTATGATGTAAGTCAGTTAATATTAACTTGTATAATATCAATATGACATTTGCAGTCATGCTGATATTCTAAAAACAGCACTCTTGCTTGTGTGATTTTATAAATATTAAAAACATTCACACAGCAGTGTTTTTTCCTCTCGTTCGGTGGATAGTTTTGTAGAGTTTAGTGCCGTTTGCGCCTCAAGCAACTGTTAATGCTCGACCCGCCTTTCCTGTCTTTAATTACCGTAGTTAATTACACTGGTCTTCGGTGTGCTGGTAAAGATTCCCATCAGTAGCGATAGATTGATTGATTCTTCTGTGCTCGGTTTGACTTCAAAGCCTCCGTCACTGCAGATCTTCATGAATTCTTCAGTTAGACCAGTTTATCTGAGATACAGTCATAATGTTTTACACTTCTGGCCTTCAGCTCTTCAGGGAGAAAAATAAATGAATGCATACATGAATAAATACATTGGTTTGACTGCGTCTAGATTCATAGTTATATGCAGTAGTTGTAGTTTGCATCCACAGATGAATGAGGTTTAGAGCAGATGTAGTAGGGTCAGGGAAGGTTGTGTAGAATCGGTGAGAATGTCTCGGTCAGAACAGCAGAATCGAGCGACTTCTGAACACGGTTACACACTGAACCCTGCTGCTGCTCCTTTGGAAACGGCACTGGTTCTTAATTCTTGGGAAATTAGATTAAAGCCACGTTTCCTTTGATTTCCTTGACATAAACACATCTGCACTCATTCACCCGAGCGCAGTGCTGTGTTCGCACATTCGCCGTTCTTCACCATCATTAACCGCATGGACCGGAATGATTCAGTATGTTGTGTTTCAGCTAGAATGGAGTCTGGTTTGTGTTGTTCCTTTTTGCTGGCTTCTACTTCGTGATCTACATTAGCTTTGTTAATCAGTCGATGCACAGGTTTCGTGTTGTGTTCTGCTAAATGGACTCTCTGAAGCGACTCTCGGTCCGCTCCGTTCTCTCTAGTTCTCGCCCACCGTCCTCCCGCAATAGTGAGCGTGTGGTTTAGTGGTGAACATTGAGTTTTGACTCAGTTTGATCCTCCTGGTCTTAATGATGTTTGCTGCTCTTCCAGTCCTCGCTTTCAAGGTGATATTTGCAGGAGGTTTATTGATCGCGGCCGTAAGCGCGGGCTAAGACGAACGTATCGACAGCATGTGAAATGACCTTGTCCACTGATATGGCACTTAAAGAAGTCATCATTTATTTAGCGCTACTCATTTATTCATGATCATTTGTAAGCTAGTCGGACATCAAGAAGGCCGCATTAAGAATGAGTTTGATCAGTGCGCTTATCAGAGACGGATCCTGCGTGCGGTGCTGTTGAATGAGCTCGGGAGGATTGTGAGGCCGTCGACTACATCGGACTCCACGAGTGGAAATCGGTTCTTCAGAAGTTCCTCATTTGGAGCAGCGTGAGTGGATCTGAAGCTGCCGCTGGTTGGCGTCAGGGTTGAGTAGGTCACCGTTGGTCCCGTTTGAGCTCTCGGGTCTGGCGTCTCACCGTGAGCTCCAGTGAGTCCAAGATGAGCGGTAGGAACGCTGCGGAGCTCGTCTGTGGACGCGAGACTGATGAGATCTGATGTAAGCGCTGTCTAAAGCTTCAGCGTGAACCTGATGGTGAGTCCAGCGAGGTTCAGACAGGGTGAAGCGTTTCTCTGGTCGGCTGCGTCTACTCGTCGTCTGGACTCTTAGCAGTAAACGAGACACGCTTGAGGAATGATGGGCCTCGGCCTGCAAACACCTCCAGATGTTCTCCATCACACTGAGCACAAGAGCTGCAGCTGCCAGCACTTTACATTGAAGTCACAGTTATGAATGTCTGACCGTCCTTCATCACACCACGTGTCTGAAATGCTGCAGATCTTTTGTCTTGAAGTCTCAGTGTTCTGGTGATTTTAATTGGATGTATGAAGTCAGTTCTTTCTTTATAGCAAACGGCACTTAAGTTGATATGTCATAATATAATAAAAAAATGCATAGGTTTATAATTGTTGCAAACTGTTAGCTTGGAGAAACACTCCAGTATGCATACATCAACACACACACACACACACACACATTCTCATCTGAATATGATGATCTCTTTTCCTCTGTATTGGAGCTTGTCAGTACAGATGTACTGCTGACCTGTGGTTTAGAGTTATATTATTATTAGCTTATGTACAACAATAGAACAGGGGTGGTGAATGTCGGTCATGGAGAACCGCAGCCCTGCAATAAAATCTCTGTAATAAAATCTCACATGCCTGTAGCTTCCTAGTAACCCTTCAGACCTTGATTAACTTGTGTTTGATTAGGGTTAAAGCAAAACTCTGCAGGGCTGCGGCTCTCCAGGACCGACGATCGCCACCCCTGCCATAGAAGGATCAAAGGAATGTCCTTATTTGGCTAGTAATTGTTTGTGTGGTCACACGTCTGCTGTTCAGTACACTATTGAGATCTGAAACTGAGGAGCAGCTGTATGTGTGCAGGAGACTTTCATAATTAGACACAAACATACCTGTAAATGTGTGTGTGTTGATCTTAGACAGGGTTAAACAATCTCAGGCTGTAGTTCACAAACAGAGCTACACTGGAGCTACATGAATGCGGTCAGCGTTAATGAAATTTGCTCTCAAATATTTACCGACTGGCCCGCCGAGAGCCCTCAGTTCAGCTCTGCTGCAGACGTAGTGCACACACACACACACACACACACACACACACACATGTCTGGTTTATTATCTTTGTGGGGACTCTCCATAGGCGCAATGGTTTGTATACTGTCCACACTGTATTTTCTATCCCCTTACCCTAACCCTACCCCTAAACCTAACCCTTACAGAAAACTTTCTGCATTTTTACCTTCTCAAAAAATCTCATTCTGTATGATTTATAAGCTTTTGTACCCATGGTACAAATTTCAGGTTTTACTATCCTTGTGGGGACATTTGGTCCCCACAATGTAGTAAAAACAAGCACACACACACACACACACACGTACATACTGCTGATATATGACTGTGTCTGTCCAAACAAGAAGTGAACTGCAGGACATTCTTCATGTGCTTATTTGTCATTTTAGGGCATCCTGTTTTCACTTTGGCTCACTTGTGACACTTTAGGGGAGGTGTAATATTTCTGATGTTAAGCACTTTCACTGTCGCAGTGTAATATTCTGCGTTAGTCTAAGACAGACGCGGTGACTCAAACCACACAAGATGCTTCAGCTTCTCTAATGATGCAGTGAGCCGGACCAGACTGTGCTGATGCGCTCGTGTGTCTGTGTGGTTTCAGATGCTCGCACGTGTGTCCTGCAGGAGCACAAGCGGGTCTGAAGAGCTGCGGACGCATTGGTGCCACTTCAGTCACGATCCGGTTACGTCGTAATGCATCGTGACGAGTTGTGACGAGTGTCCTGATGGGTGTCGTTTGGTGAATTGAGGGGGCGCTGTCCCGTGACTGCTGAAACTGTGATGGGCCTCTGCCCTGCTAAAACAAAACAGTTTCAATTACACGCCGGCGTAGTGACCACTGAGTAGTGCACACTTTCATCAATACTCCAGGGCGCTCCGTCCCGTCGCCGGCGCCGGCGTCCCACGTCCCACGGTGCCGTTCTATGCAGTGGCTCAGAAAATGCGTTGACAGGCAATCACGCAGCTGAAGTTCGGTTTCTGTGTGGATGAGCGCGCCGGCCGCCCCGTGTGACAGACACGCACAGGAACATGTAGTCATTAGATCTGAAGAAAGATGGATGGATCCGGTTCTGCCCCAGTCACGGGATGTTTGGAGGGTCTCTGCCGAGTCGGAAGCGTGTTTGATCTCGGGGGAGGAGATTCCAGCGTGTAAAGGAAATCCATCTCACCGTCCTGCTGCTTCGGTGATGTCAGTAACTCCCGTGTTGTTTGTTGAAGTTTCTCTCATTGTGGAGTCTGTGATATCAGGTCTTGAGCTCCTGGTGAATGTTGAATGTCTGAAGACAGACGTGAGTGTGTAGTAGTTTAGAATATATCTTTTCATATTCATTGTCTTATTGTTATTTAAACTGTACCCTGAAGTTTCTTTAACAAATTTCTTGCGTCTCAGCATACTTGGCAGTAAATCTCATGATGATGTAGTGCACGTGTCTTCCTCTCTTGCTCTCCTGTCTGGTCCCACAAGCTCCTCTCCCAGCATCACTGTGAGTTAGTGTGTTGATTTTCTTCAGTTTTAGCTTTGTTTGTGCTCTTCTCTCTCGAGCCGCGTGCACGTGCTCCCGGTGTTTTGGTAAACCGCCTGCCGTCGTTGTGCGCCGAAACCACAGATCCGACATATACGGGTGGCTCCTGCGCTTCAGCTCGATCCACTCCCTCCGTCGGCCGCTCCCATTGGCCGTCCGGCCGCTGAGGTCACCGCCAGCGCCGCTCACACAGGAGCCTGCCCGCCGTCTGCCCCTTTCACAGCAGAACAATCGGAGAGGGGCGCGTTTGTCCTCTTTTCTTCCCGCTGTGGTTGTGTGTTGAATGGGGCACTCGTCTCACAGCAGGTCCACAGCAGGCTGATTGTGGATGTTGTGGTAATTCCATCTCTGCCAGGTGGCCCTTGAGTGTCGGCTGCAGGTGAAGGGACGGGCGCTGCCCGTGTGCCACCTGCTCTGCCCTCTCCACAGCCTCTCCAAACGCACCTGATCCTCCTGTCCTGCCCTCTGTATGTTCGCCGCCATCTCACAGTCGCTTGTTCTCTCGTTCACTTTCCAGAGCTCTTGTGGGAACTGGGCTTTAGAGTAAAAACACCAGCAAAATTAGTAAAAATGCTCCCAAAATTGAGATATTGCAGCAGAAAAATCCCTATACGAGTTTATATATAATGTTAATGATATATGACACAATCAAGAGTGCTGGTTTTCCTGAGCATTACTGCAACTGTGATTTTAATTTTGTACAACATACTTGCAATTTCGAGACAAAATAGTTCCAAAAAGCCGCAGAAGAATTGTTGAGTGTCTCAGAACAACACAGTGTTTCATTACTGAATACATCAGTGTTTTTGAATCAGTCTGTTGAGTGAATGATTCAATGACTCACTCATAAGGACAATGATTTGTTGTACCTAGTTTCATTTGAGAAAAAAAAAATCCCTTGATATTTTTGATCTTTTTTATTTCATAACATTACTTATGGACTTGCAATTGCAATGTAAATGCATTCATGCCAGTTCTCTGATTTAGTTTTTCATTAGTAACAACACCTACAGTGTTATAATTTTATGCTGAAAATACTGAATGTATTGAAAAAAAATCCCCTGGAAATCAAATAATCATGTTAATATATTAATTCTAC